>NC_063364.1:35013155-35027386 GCF_021869965.1 Rhincodon typus | reverse complement strand
AGAAGGGTCTACGCCCGAAACGTCAGCCTTCCTGCTCCTCTGATGCTGCTTGGCCTGCTGTGTTCATCCAGCTCTACACCTTGTTATCTCCGATTCTCCAGCATCTGCAGTTCCTGCTATCTCTTCCACAAATCATTAACCTTTTTGCCTTAAATCTGACCTCTCTGGTTCTCAATTGGATTTATCCTCAACTAGTCTGTCCGAACCCCCATGATTATCCAATATCCTCTCAATGGCCTACACTTCAAGAAAAGCCCCAGCTTTTCCAATCTACCCGCATAAATGAAGCACCTCATCTCTGGAATCATTGTAAGGAATCTTTACTCCATATTTCCTAATGTCTTCACATCCTTCAAACCACAAATGAGTTAGTGCAGAAATAAGCCATTCGGCCCATCTCCGCTGCACCGATTGAATAAACTAGCTGCCATTCTAGTCCCACTTATCTCCACCTGATCTATACCTTGTAGGCTCCAGTATTTTGGGGCAGATTCAGGCTCCATTTAATTAAGTGGAAGATTTCTGCCTCGTCCACCAAGCTAGGCAGTGAATTCCAGGCACCCACTACCCTCCGAGTGAAAAGGTTTCTTGTCACATCCCCTCTGATCCTGCTACGAATCACCTTAAAACCATGACCCCTGATAACTGACATTGCTATTGGGGAAAAACACTTCTTCCCTGTTCACTCCTCATCCCCTCTAAGGAAAATAACCATAGCCTGTTTAACCATTCCTCATTCCACAACTGTCAAGGTCTGGCAACATTTTTGTCAAACCGCTCTGTCCTTCTTGTAATGCGGTGAACAGACCTGTATACAAAACTCCAGCTGTGAACAAACTAGTGCTTAACCCATCTTCCAAGATTACATCCCTGTTTTTACATTCACGACTGTACCCAATGAAGGCAGTCATCCCATGCATCTGCTTTACCATTATTTCTTCTCAGAGGATTGTGTATCTTTGGAGCTCTTTGCTACAGAGAGCTGGGTGGACAGAGTCTGTGTATATATTTAAGGCTGAGACAGATAGATTCTTGATTAATAGGGAATCAAAGGTTACGGAGAAAATGAAGGATAATGAATGCGACAAATATCAGATCAACCATGATTCTATTGAATGATGGAGCAGGCTCAGAGGGCCAAACAGCTATTCCTATTCCTTTTACTTATGGTCTTATCTACCCGCTCTCAAGGACCCGTGGACATGGACCTAGGTCGGTCACTCTCTCCACCCTTCTCAGTACTCTCCCATTTATTGGGTACTCCCTTGCTTGGTTAGCCCTCCTTAAATGCATAACCAGATTGAATTAAATTTGTCACTTTCCTGCCCACTCAACCAAACTATTAAAATGAAAATCAACAGCCTTCCTCTTCATTATCAACTACCTAGACAACTTTTGAGTCAATCATGCTCCTACACTTAAGCCTGAATAATCATATAAACCACAAACATCAAGGAGCCCAACACTGAGACCTGTGGAATACCACCTTTCATTCACAAAAGCATCCATTGACCATTTCCCATGGTGTGCTGTCACTGAGATATGTAATCATAATCTTTCTCGAAGTGTAATGCCCACAATTGAATGCTATACTCCAGCTGAATCAGAACTAGTGTTTTATACAAGCTCAACACAACTTTCTTGCTCGGTACATTTCCATTTCTTCACAAATCTCAGTGGGCCATATATTTTATTAGCCACTATTTCAATTTGCCCTCTATACTTCAATGAAGTGCATACATATATCCCAAGGTCCCTTTTCTCCAGCACCCCTTTTGAAATTGTATCGTTATTGTATATGTTCTCTTCCTAGAAAAATGAATCAATTCACATTTAGCCACTTGTTTACTCAACAGCAACCTATGTCTTTTTTTCAGTTTAACGCCTTCCACCCCAGAATTTACAACTATTTTCAAGTTCTGTCTCATCTGGGAATGTTTATATCATACCCAATGCCATCAAGTCTAAATCATGACTTTACATCAAGAAATGCAGGCAATGTTGTTGTCAAGCTAGAGCTTTAAAAAAAAAGTAACAGTAATTAACTTTTTTTTACAATAATTACTGCACGCATGAGTGAAGTTACAAAAATAACCAGGATTACTATGGTAAGTCCTAAATCCAAGACACCTTTTAACAATTAATTTCAGAATCAGAGATTTCAGTTTTCTACTAAAACAGCATTCTACAGAAACAGCTTTCTACAATAAAAACTCCTAAATGGCAACATTTAACAGGGAAAGTCATTAACAGTGCATACTGAATGTACAAATCTATTCCTCCAATTTCAGCTCTTACCCCTGAAGGCAAGTACTAGTGTTAAGTGACCTAAGCTTCTAAAAGGTAAAGTTCATAGGATTTAATCCACCATACCAGTCAAAAGTAAAACACACCAATTAATAGTGATCCAAATACAACCATATGCACACTGAGTTTCAGCTGTGAGGCACCAAAGCAAAAATGAATTTCCTTAATATATTCACATTAATTCTTATCTCAGCAATGTGCTTCCCTTAAAATTTGGGATATATCAGAACTGCCACTTCTCAAGATGATACCCACACAAAGTACAATTCATCATTGCCTAAATGCCTGAAGTAGCAGTCGCATTAACCATCTTTCCTCCGGTTTGGCAGAGGAACACTTAGAACATAGAACATAGTACATAGAACAGTACAGCACAGTACATGCCCTACGGCCCACGATGTTGTGCCGAACTTTTACCCTAAACCTAAGGTCTATCTAACCTCCACCCGTACCTTATACTATCATGTCTTAGATATTTATGAATAGGCAACTACAAATTGCCACTTTAAATTGCAATAGCATAAGCACATACTGGCCAATCCTACTACAATTTACATACAACCAACTCTCTTACACAACTACATAGGCCTTGTTGGGAGAAGATGCTAATTATCACTGAAACAAAGCACATAAGGTAAATGATCTGCTGCTCATTTAACACCAAAACCCCACCCCCATCCTCCTGAAGTCATGAAATTCTTACTTATCGACCTACATTATCACAAATTTACCTCTACTTAACATTAGTAATATGTTCATTTTGATCTGGAAAGATATACAAAACAAATCAATTTGATAAACTATAATGAAGTAACCTAAAATATTGTACTGAAATATAGAATCTATGGTTCTAAACCAGACAAGGAGACTCAGAACCAAAAAAGGTCAGATTTCAGCAAAACATAAAACAAAATCTCAAAAAAAAAATTCACCTAAAGTTGTTACAATGTGAAAGGAAATGGCCCCACACACACAAATGCTCATTTGATTTGTTGACTAGATATTTCATAGTAAAGCATAGCATAGCATGATAAACTTTGCAACCCAGCAGAATGTATTCTATGCAGAAGATTGGGACAGCACAAAAAATTTGTAAAGTCAGAACTGCTCTATCATTTCTTTGGGCCAAAAGCTACACTCAAATATAGGATAGTCAGTTAAGAATAAACTAGAACCACTTCAAAATAAGCAAATATCAGGACATCAAGGAAACAACTTCTATTAGAATTGTATAGATGTCAGTTTGACCATACCTCGTCCAGCTCAGTCTGCAAGGGGAACTGGAACTGCAGATGGGAAAAAATACATTAGTGTAAATGGGATTCAAAAATAAACTCACAGTTGAGAACAGCAAAATCAGATTTAGATCTAAAGTATTAATTTGTGAAAACATCACATGCGTTAGCTTTAAATATCTGTCAACTTGAGACAAGGATACAAACATTCTGAAAAATTAAGTTTTTTTTCATTACAATTTTATGATGAGCTAACAGTGAACAGTTTACACAATCGACAATAGATTCTCTATAAATTTAATCTGAAGAGAATAACAGCAGCAATATCAGATTAGTTTAGTATGTTGCAATCACTTACAATCATGGCCATCTGATTACTGAAATAAACTTTGAGCTTAAATTCTTCAGTTCCAGGTCTTCATTCACTTGCTCCTCCAGTACTTGTTAAAAGGGAATTATCCAATTTTATTTAAAACTAAAATAATTATGTAGCTCTACATTCATCTGAATACTCGTGGCTTTTATCAACTTGGACCATTTAAATAAAAGCAGAATGGATGATCCAACAGTTCTTCAGATGTTAGCCGCTTACCATCTGTCCTGATTCTGGACTTAGTGATATAAATTCTTAATAGTCTTCATCTCTAAATAATAGCAAATACGTAAGACTGCCTCCAAAAATGAGTCACAAGGCCGAGAAAATTATAATCATCCTTAATATGCCACAATCATGTCAAAGTGCTCTGCAATTACAAATCAAAATAACAAAATTGTCAACCCTGCCCCACAGATCGACATTATAAACAATAATTTGAAGAGGGAGAAAACCTATCATCAGCAAGTTAGCAGATTTACGCAGCCAAGCTATTTTAACAAACTGGGAAAAGGGGGTTGCTGAGCGTGTAAACTCTTTTCACATGGACCTGCTTTGAAGTTTCTCCATTTTTATTGTACTCTGATGTGACAGTATTCATTCAAATTAGCAACAGTGAGCTAAGTTATATAAAATGACTATTAAAATAACAGTGTAGCGTTTGTCAAGGAAAAACTATTATGAGCATATTGTGCTGAATGAGAAATTTTTAAAATTTGTTCACAGCATCTGAGCAGTTTGCTCGGCCAGCATTTATCGGTCAGCCCCAAGTGCCCTCAAGAAGGTGATGATAAGCAATAGAACAAGAAAACTATGTCACAGAAGTTCAATATAATCTCTCACAGCCAGTAATACACCTGTAGAGATCAGTAAGCTTTACAAATCCCAGAGTTAGGATAAAAATATAAAGGCTATATACAAAAGCAGACCTTGGTGAAACAACAAATCAGATGACTGGTGAATTACTAGGCTGTTTGTATGATAAAGATATGTTGTTGTACTGGACAGCAAGTCATTAGGCTTATGTGCTTATCAATTGCTGGACGCAAGACTGAACCTGCATCTATTGTCAAAAAACAAAGTTTGCAATGAACAAGAGAACTAACCAGATACCCACCATTTCCTTTATTACTCAAACATCCACCCTTGGAAGGACAAGCTGAGTACAAGAGAGACAGTGACAAGAAATATCTTCACGAACTCTCCTCTGTGCAATATCTTTACACAAGAATTTCTTCCTAGCAACACTATGGATGCACATACAATTCAAAGGTTGCAACTGTTCAATAAGGCAGTTCACTAACATCTTTGAGGGCAAATAAGGATGGGCAATAAACACTGGCTCAATGATGCCACAATTTCATGATTGAATTTTTAAAAAGTCATTTTACTTCTTTTAAAAAAAACCCACTGATTTGTTTATAGGAAGGGCAAAGAGGAAAGTTAACTGCAAACGTTCAAAGCTTCAGAGTTGCATTTCCTTCCCATAATCCTATTTATTGTTGTTCTTTTATTCAAGACATGAGAGCTGTTGGTTCAGATGAGGTATTGCTTTTGCTGAATTTAAAACAGGCAAACAGTCTGAATGACTGACTCACACTGCTGAGGTTAATCTAGCTTCCTCCCGCTGTCTGCACAATCCCTGGATATATGTATTAAAGTTTTAAAAAAGTATTTGGTTTCTTCCCTTCAAACATAGGGCAACAACTTTGCATGATCAAAGAAGAAAGGAAATTGATCACATAGCGTGCCCATTTTTCCAGCAACTACTGGGAGGTACCTATAGAAATTCTCAACGATCTGCATTTACATCCCACTCTACATTTCTTCATGCAAGGAAAACCGTAGACATGAAGCCACATTCTGCTACTCCACGTCACACCAGAAAAGGACAAGAAATTTATACTGAATTTAAATCACAATTCTTTGCATTTTCAATATTTTTTAATTTTACTGTTCAAATTTCTTAGCTATTTTGTATGAGAGATTCATTATGAAAAAAGAGTGAAGGAACAGTTGAGTCATTGGTAACCATCTTCCAAAGCGCACGGAATTTAATGGGTGGACTCCCAATTGTAAGTGGTACGTGTCGCATTTCCAAACAAACTTTTTTTTTTAAAAAATATCAAAATGAACTACTGGTTTATGGTAGCAAAGAGTTGATGATTCAATTGGAAAATACATTTACTTTTAGAATATGATCTAGAGCAGATAAAAAGACCCTTTGGCCCATCAAATCAACAACAGTCAAAACAAACCATCTAATTATTCTAATCCCATTTTCTAGCACTTGGCCCGCAGCCTTCTACGCCTTGGCACTGCAAGTGTATATCTAAATACTACTTACATGTTTATAAGATATTCTGCCTGTACCACTCTTGTAGATCCAGGTGCCCACCATCTCCGGTTTAAACAAATTGTTACATCCCCTCTAAATATTCTGCCCCTTACCTTAAGTCTATGCCCCCCAAGTCATTAATTCGTTCACCAAGGGCGGGGTTTCCTCCTGACTTCCCTTTCTGGTACCCTCAATTTTATACATCTCAATCATGACCCCCTCAGTCTCCTCTGCTCCAAGAATAACAACCCCAGTCTATCCAAGATAGCAAAGTGTGGAGCTAGAGGAGCACAGCAGGCCAGGCAGCATCAGAGGAGCAGGAAAGCTGACTTACAAAGTGGTCTCTGAGCCTCCACTTGGTCTCACCGATGTAGGGGAGGCCACGTCGGGAACAACAGAAGCAGTAGAGTCAGTTGACGGATGTGCAGGTGAACCCATGTCTGATGACGTAGATTTGTTTTTTTGCCTTGAATGGAGGTGTAGGGGCAGGTGTAGCACTTCCTGCGGTTGCAGGGAAAGGTGCCAAGGGTGGTGGGGTTAGTGAACTCCCCACCTATTTGGCCCTCCCACCTCACTGACCAATCCTCAGCACTGCCTACCTGCACTCACCTATCACCACCCCACCTACTTTCCCCAACCCCACCCCTCCTCTATTTATTTCTGAGCTCCCCTCCCAATTTCTGAAGAAGGGTCCTGGCCCAAAACATCAACTTTCCTGCTCCTCTGACACTGCCTGGCCTGCTGTGTTCCTCCAGCTCCACACTGTGTTATCTCTGACTCCAGCATTTGCAGTTCTTGCTATCCCAGTCTATCCAATCTCTCTTCATAACTAAAACTCTCTCAGCCCAGGTAACATCCTGGTAAATCTCATCTGCATCCTCTCCAGTGCAGTCACATTTCTCCTATATTGTGAATTCCAGAGCTGCACACAACTTTTTATATAGTTCCAGCATAACTTCCCTGTTCTTAAATTTTATATCTTGGCAAATAAAGGCAATTGTTCCATATATTTTCTTTTGTACTTCTGAAATTTGCCTGCATATCTGCTCTGCTATTTCTCTCAGACTCTTAACTTTGGTTCATAGCAAGTTAGAAGAGGGCATGCATCTCATCATTCTTCATAACCCACGTCACTATGTGTCTGGAGTCACATTTAGGCCCGACCAGCAAAAAAAAAATCTCCTTCCCTCATGGACATCATTGAGCCTGATGGTCACCATTACTGCGGTTAACTTTCAATTTCAGATTAATTGAATTTAAATTCCATCAGTTGTCATGGTAGGACTTGAATTCATGTCCCCGCCTCACAGCATTAGCCTGGGCATTTGAATGACAAGTACAATACATCATTGTATCATCTCCCCCAGAGCTTCCACAAAATAACTCAAGAAATTTTTCTACATTAAAAGATGCTACAGAAATCCAGTTTGAGACAAAGGATTTCTTTTTCATCCACAAACTCAACTGTAATGTAAAGGTACAGTACACAAGTGTAAGAATCTCTAGATTTATCCTTATTTCAAACACAAGAATATTGTTCTCACCTCCTGAGAACCAGATTAAACACAGGAGATGAGTAAGCATCACACTCCCTCATATGGCAAAATAGACACCCTGAACATGCATTCCAAGACACCACAGGGTGTGAACTATACAGGTGCAAAGTTAAAACCCTTGAATCAGCATTTCTTCATGCAGCAGCAGCAGCACCATCCCCAGTCTTTCACTGTTCAGTTTTATGTTTATTACTTAGCCTCACTAAGTAGCGTTAATGATATTTCAGGCTGACAGATTAACATCAGCAACGATTCTATTATTCTCACTACCTTAAGCTTTTCCCACTCAGAAGGATATTAATAATCACTGATTACTCTGCGATAATCAGTGGTAACCACAAATTAAGTTTTAATTAAAAGTACATCAAATTCTGAAAATTTGTCAGAACAGCTAAAAGGCTACTTTATTCTGTCCTCAACAAAGACTGATTACTTTGATTTCTAAAATTTCCCACCTCTGAAATCACCAAAGCCAGGAATTTGTTGCCTCCTCTGGACACTGACCCTGTAGAATTTGGTTCATTTTAAAATTCTCCTGCTGATATTCCATTCCATACAAAGCCACAATCACTCATTACTTGCCTTCACTGACTGATGCTGATAGCGCTACAATTTTATGAGGTTTAAAATTTTTCACAAGCTCTTAAGTGCTTACCATCTCTAAGTCCCAAAATATATCAGTCTTTCTCTACACCATTGGGTGCAACAATTTAACATCAGGTCCCAATCTCTGGTCATTTGTCCCAAGTATGCCTCCATCTCGGAATTAGTTTTTGATCAATCCCCTTAATAGCTTTCTCTTTGGCCTAGTATAAAACACAGGAACAGGGTAAGCCATTCAGTCCCTCGAGTCTGCTTCAACATTCTTGATCATGGTTAAACGTTTACCTCAAAACCATACTCCCATGCTATCCCTATACCCCTCGATGTCATTAGTAATTTAAAATCTATGACTTTCTGTACTGAACATACCCAATGCCTGAGCTTCCGCTACTCTGAAGGGTAGAGAACTCCAAAGGTTCACTACCCTCCAAGTGAAGATGCTTCTCCTCAACTCAGTCCTAAATGCCTTTTATTCTGAAACTGCCAGCCTGACCCCGCTGTAGGTCCCACAACCAAAGGAAACATCTTTTCTGCATCTACTCTTTAAAACCTTGTAAGTTTCTATGAGATTACCTCTCATTCTTCTAAATTCCAGAGAATACAGGCACAGATTCTCCAATCTACTCTGATACAGTCCCACCAACTCAGGAATCAGCCTAGTGAACTTCTACTGCACTCCCTCTATGGCAAGTTTATCTTTCTTTAGATGAGGGGAACTGTTCACACCACTGAAGGTGCAGTCGCATCGGTGCTCTACACAATTGCAGCAGGACCTTTTCACTCCTGTACTCAAGTCCACTTGTAATAAAGGCTAATGTACTGTGTGCCTTTTGAATTGCTTGCTGACCTGTATTAGCTTTCATTAGCTATGAACACTGATACCTAGGCCTTTTTGGACATCATTTCCCAAAATCATTTAGGAAACGCTCTGTACATTTGTTCAACCTCATATACTAAATCACATATTCCATCTGCCAAGTTCTTGCCATTCACTCAGCCTGAAGCCTCTGTGCATCCTCAAGTCTCATTCCCACCAAGCTTTGCATCATCTGCAAACTGGAAACTTTACAAATCAGCACCATGGCCAAATTATTGATATAAATTGTGAACAGCTGGGTCTGGGCACTGATTTAAGTACCTCACTGGTTACAGGCCTGTCAACTGGAGAATGACGCATTTATTCTTATAGTCTGCATTTTAATCAGGCTTCAAACCATCCTAGTATATTATCACCTGTCCCATGTGCTTTAATTTTGTTTACTAACCTCCTGTGTTGCACTTTATCAAGCGTCTTCTAGATATCCAAATGTATGTCCTAATGTATGTACTTTGCTAGGAACATCCTCAAAATCTTCTCTCAGGATTGTCAAATGAGATTTGACTTTTATAAATCCATATTGACTCTATGCAATTAGATAATTATTCTAAATATTCAGCAATCACATCCTTTGTTTAACAGATTGTTATCTCTATTTGTATTCTACCTATTCTGAAGCAAGACAGATACTTTTCTAAGCCAAAGGCACTATATAAACACAAGCTGAATATAAACATATCTTTTCCTCTTTCAGATAATAATGGATCTATTGTGAATTTCCAACTTTTTTATTTTTACATAAAATGTTGATTACTCCTGATTAATTACTTTTCCAGGCCTCCTTCCCTTGCTGACATTAATTCAACACAACCACAAAATGTCATATTACATTGTTAAAACTACTAAACATTGCTACACAGAATAGATGAATGCTGACAATCATAGTATTAAATAATTAATATTCTTGAAACTATAAATGTCTGTTTCTAGTAATAAAGAATGAGCATTAGCTCTGAAGTTTAATTAAATGGTCAATAATAAACAGGTTCATGACATGCGTTGCAAAATTCTTTTAACTGCAAACAGTCAGATCAAGCTGTGATAATGTTTACCATTCCACAGTATTAAACACTAAATCAGAGGTCTCACTTTCAAAGCACTAAACACCAAATGGTGTTACCAAACAATGAAATCAGACTGACAACCATCATGACCCAGTGATAACACACAATAATTTGTGGTAAAATTGAACACTAATGATTAACCAAAAATACTAATACACATTGACTCAACTATATTAACATTAGGATTGGATGCAAAAGTACACAGTCAGCAAAGACCATTACAATCCATCTGAGTACCAGAACATAGGAAATATCACCTCTCAATAGTTTTACCAAACACTTCTCAGCCTCTGAGCCAAATCTTATGTAGTTTGCAGGTATAACAGCAAAGCCTCCCTCTCTACAAATTTGACAGCTTCTGCATAAGCAATTCAATCCTAACAATATTTCACCTTCCCTATTTCAAGTCTGAGATTATGCCTAATAATTAGGAAGATGAAAAGATTAAATATGTGATACGCACTCCTGAGTGGCAGAGACCCAACTTTGTATTTTGTAAATAATTGAGGAAAGATGGCAAGTATTGAAAGCGACAGCAGGAAACAACAATATAAACTATACCAGAAAATTCTGTGGGTGGGAAACATATCACTTTCATTTCTTGCAACCATGCCTGCACTTCACAGTATCATACTCCAAGACATATTTCTCACTGTCACAGATTGATATAATAATTAGGACTCCATGAAATTGTACTCAACACTAGTTAAGTAATTCATCCATGTCACCAAGCTTAATGGCCCTCAATGATATTACTGGCTGGGGCTGTTTTCCTTGGAGTGTCTGAGGCTGAGGGCTAACCTTATAAGTTTATATGGTAATGAGGGGCACAAATAGGGTGAATAGTCAAGGTCTTTTCTCCAAGGAAGGAGTGTCCAAAACTAGAGGGCATAGGTTTAAGGTGAGAGAGGAAAGATTTAAAAGGGACCTAAGGGGCAGCTTTTTCACGCAGAGGGTGGTGTGTGTATGAAATGAGCTGCCAGAGGAAGAGAAGGGGGTTGGTACGATTACAACAGTTAAAAGGCATCTGGGTGGGGAAATGAATAGGGAGAGTTTAGAAGGATATAGGTTAAATGCTTGTAAGTGGAACTAGATTAACTTAGGATATCTGGTCAGCATGGACAAGTTGGGCCAAAGGATTTGCTTCCATACTATACAGCTCTAGGACTACTGAGAGTATTTTTTTAAAGAAACAATTTCTTTAATGATCATTACTATTTAGTGATGCTGCATTCAGCTTCTATTAACTATAGAATGAGCATTTTCACTGTTAAGGATATGAAATAGCCTTGGCAAATGAGGTTAAGAATAATGCAAAGCGACTGTATAAGTAACAGCAAAAGACCAATTGGGGAGAGAGTACAGCCCCTTAAAGATCAAAGAGTGCTGAACTTCAGGAAACGAGAGAGGTACTAAATGAATATTTCACATCAGCTTTTACTGTGGAAGAAAGAAATGGAGGCAAGGAAACGCCATACGGGAACGGCAAGGGAAATAAATACTGGTGTTTTGAAAACAAATCACATTACAGAAGAGCAACTGCGACGATCTTATAAATCTCCAGGACCTGATCTAGTGTATCCCAGGACTTTGTGGGAAATTAGGGAGAAAATTGTAGAGCCCCTTGCAGAAATATTTGTATCCTCTATAAATATGGGTGAGGTGCTGAATGACTGGAGAGTGCCTAATCCTTTGTTTAAGAAGACATGTAAGGAGAAGCCTGGGAAATACAGACCCGAGAATTTGACTTCAGTGGTGGGCAAGTTGTTGGAAATGATTCTCAAAGATAGGACATATACGCATTTGGAGAGGCAAGGACTAGGGATAGTCAGCACGGTTTTGTGCAAGGGAAATTGTGTCTCACAAACTTGATTTGAGTTTTTGAGGAAGTAACCAAGAAGATTGAGGAGGTCGGAGTGGTAGACAATGTTTACTTGGACTTTAGTAAAGCCTTTGACAAGGTTCTGCATGACAAACTAATTAGTAAAGTTGGATCACATGAGATTCTGGGTGAGCTTGCCAATTGGATATAAAATTGGCTTCATGGCAGGATACGGAGACTGATGGACGGTTGTTTTTTGGGCTGGAGGCCTGTGACCAGCAGTGTTCCTCAGGGAGTGGTGTTGAGTCCACTTTTGTTTGTCATTACATAGATGATTTAGATGAGAATACAGAAAGCATAGCTAGTAAGTCTGCAGATAACACCAAGATTGGAGGTACAGTGGACAGTGAAAAAGGTTATCCAAGATTACAAAGAGATTTTGATTAATTGGATCAATGGGCTGAAGAGTCGCAGGTAGAGTTTAACGTGGATAAATGTGAGTTATTGCATTTTGGTAAAACAAACAAATGCAAGACTTATACAATTCATAGTAGGGCCTTGGGCAGTGTTATAGAACAGAGAGACCTAGGGGGTTCAGATTCATAATTCTTTGAAGTTTGCATCACAGATAGATGGGGTGGTTAAGGCATTTAGCACGCTTGCCTTCATTGCTCAGACCTTTGAGTATAGTAGTCGGGACATTAAGCTGAGGTGGTATAAGACTTTGTTGAGGCCTCTTCTGAAGTACTGTGTCTAGTTCTGGTCTCCCTATTATAGGAAGGATATTATTAAGATGGAGAGGGCTCAGAAGAGATTTACCAGGATGTTGGTGGGAACGGAAGGTTTGGTTATAATGACAGGCTGCGACTTATTTTTTCACTGGAGCGTAGGAAGTTGAGGTGACCTTATAGAGGTTTATAAGATCATGGAGGGGTGAATGACAGGTGTCTTTTACCTAAGGTATGGGGATTTCAAGACTAGGGGACATACTTTAAGACAATGGGAGAAGTATTTAAAAAAGACATGGGGGCAATTTTTTTTCTTTTTACAGAGTGGTTTGTGTGTGGAATGAACTTCCAGAGGAAGCGGTGGATACAGGTACAGTTACGCCATTTAAAAGACATTTTAGATAACTTCATGAATAAGAAACGTTTGGAGGGATATGGGCCAAACGCAGGCAAATGGGAGTAGTTTAGTTTGGGATTATGGTCAGCATGGACTAGTTGGACCAAAGGGTCTGTTTCCATACTGTGTGACTCTACTTTAAGTTTCTTTTTGAGGTGTGGGTACATTTTATCAAAAGGATCATTCATTAATCCACACAATCAAAGAAATAACCAAGCGCAGGTGGCAGATTCACTTTCATGTTGATTTTTGTAAAAATAAGTCAACAGCTTTTAGCTTCAATTTCACCAAATCATACATAAACAATTTACTGAAATCAATTTCACAAGTTTAATTTGAACCAGAACTATCAAAACAGCACTAAAACAGTCTGCAGCTACTGCACCTACCATCGGGTACCACGAACATCACAACACAGGTGTTAAAAATCTGTCAATTTTGGTTTCAGATGTGTAGGTATGATAATTATTTTTCTGTAAGATCACCATCACTATCACAACTCCGTAATGGTCCATTAAGCTCCACATCATAAGTGGTCATGACAAAATCCAAAACTTGGTCAGTGGCACTGAATTAAATTCTATGGAAACTGTTACTATGAACAATATAAATTTATTTAGCACAATGCAGAAAAGATATGGAAACAAAAAATTCGACCAAGACAAAAGCTATCCAGAGATAAATAAAAGTGTAGTTAAAATGTGTGTATTTTTAAAGGTGGAGAGAGAAATGCAAAGGTGCAGGATTCAAGCAAGCTAAGCCAGCATGTGGAGATCAAAAGAGCTAAAGTTTACAGAGGGTGAAGGACAAAAGGCGAGGCAAGGGAGAGCTGCAACAGTGGAACATGGAGATGGATCTGGGTTTCCACAGAGAACAGGAGGGCTGAGAACAGGAGGGCTGAGAACAGGAGGGCTGAGAACAGGAGGGCTGA
>NC_063364.1:34988994-35013055 GCF_021869965.1 Rhincodon typus | reverse complement strand
AGAACAGGAGGGCTGAGAACAGGAGGGCTGAGAACAGGAGGGGTGAGAACAGGAGGGGTGAGAACAGGAGTGGCGGGTTAGGGGGCAGCGTTGGGAGAGGAGGGGCGTGCTGTTGGAAGAGGACGTGGTGAATGAGGGTAGGGACAGAGTGCTCCGCGGTTCCAAAGGCCACAGGAAAGTGAAACAGCGGGGAGCTGGCCCCAGTCCCTCGCCGCTCAGGAGGTGCAGACCCCGGTGACCTACCATTCTCTTCACGGATGAGGCAGCAGGACAAGCTCCACGTGGCCTTGAGCCATGGACGAGCTGGGGCTCGGGAGCCGGAGACGGGAGCCGGGCAAATACAGTAAGCAAGAGGCGCGGGCCCAGCAGCGGCTGCAGCTTGTCTCATCGCTGGGACTAGGAGTGAGGCTGCGGCCTAGTAGGCATCATGTGACCTTGGGGGCGGGGACCAGCTGCTCACCTGACCTCCACGCTCAGTCTGATTGGCTTAAGCAGCAACGTGCCCAAAGGTCATCGCTGGTTCGGGACAACCCCCCACCTCCCACTCACCCTCACCCCACCCCCACTCCACACCCTCACCCTCACCCCACCTTCACCACCCCCAACCACACCCCCACCCCCTCCCCCAACCACACCCCAACCCTCCTCACGCTCCCCCAACCCGATGCACACACCCCTGCCCCGCCACCCAACCACAACCCCCACCCACTGTAGAGTTTACACACACAAGAAACAATTGCACCCTCCTCCCCAACAGGAAAATCTCTGTAGCAATGTGAATCACACCAATCCATCCCCTCCTTCATTGATCTGTAATCCACTGTTCCCACTACTAAATATTTATCAAAAAGGAAATTTTATTTTGCATGAATTGTTGCACTGAATGCAAAAGGTCAAATAATCTGTCACCAAAAAAAAAGGGAGTTGATGATCCCAGGTGTATCATTTAATCACAATTTGAGGTTTAGACAAGTTATAATCCAGAGATGAGACTGATATAAACAGTTATAAACTGCTACAGTTGGAGACGTAAGCCGAACACCAGGAATACCTCTCACTCTGACCTATACTAGGTCATGGTTAAACACCTCAATTTAAAATCTTGCTTCAACCAATTTTAATCTCAACTCTCCAGACCCATAATCAACATTCCTCCAATTTTGGATTTTTGCATATCCTAAATTTTGATAGTCCCACTATTGGGACTGTGCCTTCAGATGGCTAGGTCCTCTGCTCTGGAATTCTCCCAAAAACCCTCACCCTACATTCCCCATCCTCCTGAATCATACCACTTCACTTACCTCCTTGAGATCCGTCCTTCAAACTTTTTCCTTCGACCCAGGTTTTGGTCATCTGCCCATAATTGCATGTGACTATCAAAATATTTCTTTATAATGCTCCTGAGGTCTCTGTGGGATATTGTACTATGTAAAGTGAGTTTATGCAAGTTGTCTGAAATCTGTTCATATCATAGCCATATAATTAGATTACAAGGCTGTAACATTTCCCAATGTTATTCTGTGCACGACAAATGCTTGAAACTTGTTAGATAACTATATTTACTCAGCTGTTATGCCTATATGTAAACAAGAAGAATGAGGTTATAGTCTTCAGGTGCACTTACCAAATGTGCCATTGGGGGAGCCACATAATACATTGTTTTAATCCCCTCTGGAAGTGGGAGAAGAGGTGCATTTAAACGCATGACTGTATGGCAACTGTCACTAGCAGACTCACTGCAAGGGCACTTCATGTCCTTGATGCAAGGGTGTACACACTAGTGGCATTCTATAGGTTTAATCAGGAAATTTCTCTGCTCTGTGTTTGTAGAAACAACATGGCTTACTGCCAGCCTTAATACCGTACTTCCAGAGTCTGGATCTTAACCAAGCACCAGGTTGTGTGTTAGGGAAATCAGCTCCTCTCTTCCATAATATACAGCTGTCTTCATTCTCACTTATTATTCAGGAAGTAGGCCACTTTCTGCTGAAAGATTTTCAGAGTAGATACTTTAAGTAGTCCACCTTCCAGTTTGCCTCTCCCCTGCATTGGGCTACAGGTTAACTGCTGCTGAAGATTCTAAGGTCAAGTACTTCATCATAGAGTGTGCAGAGGTTCATTCAAGAGGTGAGCAGCATCCAATTAAATTTGGATCCCAGCTTTGTTTGATATCCACAAACATAACACACAAACAAGCTCTGGTGGTGCAGTGGTGATGTCCTACCTTTCAGGTTCCATCTGTTCCAGAGGTGTCATAATATCTCTGAACAGTTGATTAAAGTATTTACACTTCCCAGAAACACTACATGAACAGCAGCAAGCAGGCTTATGACTCAGATGCACAGCCCAAAGTATTTCTCAATTGTTGCAAAACACATGGTGGGAGGGAGAACTGCTTGTCCTGCTTTACTCAGGTACCTCAAGTTGTTGCACCATCACAGAATATATTGTACATCAGCTTTTTAAATAAGGATTTAAACAAGGCTGGATTTATTTAAGTGAATTGCTCAAGCAGAACTTTGAATAAACATTGGAGATAGCAAGAACTGCAGATACTGTTGTCAGAATTGATAGTGTGGAGCTGGAGGAATACAGCAGGCCAGGCAGCATCAGAGGAACAGGAAAATCGATGTTTCGGGCCTAGACCCTTTGTCAGGCCCTTTCCTGCTCCTGTGATGCTGCCTGACCTGCTGTGTTTCTCCAGCTCCACACTGTACCGACTTTTAATAAACATGCAATTTAGAGTTACCCACTTACATGTCCCCTTTCCCCTCACCATTTTCTTTTAAAAAGCTAAAAAAGAAAATTGATGAGCATAATGCTTTCTGCATTGGCCTTAGCAAAGCTTTGACAAGGTCACATATGGGAGATGGATTAGAAAAACAGGGCCATGGGATCAAAGGGAAAAAAAAGTGGTAAGTTGGATTCAAGATGGACTTAAATAAAACAAAAACAGCAGATGCTGAAAATCTGAAACAAGAGAAATTGCTAATGAAAGTCAGCAGGCTTAGCAGCAACTCTGGGAAGAAAACAGATTTAACGTTGATTCTGGTGCCTTTTCATCAGAATTGAAAACAGCTAGGAAAACTGATATTTATGCTGAAGACAAGGTTTGTCAAGCTAGGCAGCATCTGTGGAGAAAGAAATGGAGTTAATGTTTCAGATTTGTAACCCTTCATTAGAACTGGATAGACTAACTGGTGTCTTAAATACAATGACAGCAAGGCTGTCAGAGAGCAAGTCTCTTACAGTACCCCACATTTTTGCAAAGCCTCTAGCCACTAAATAGTTGCGCACACAATTGACTTTCATCCATCAGTATATTTTCTGCACCTTTTTCCAAACAGCACCAAGCTGATATCTTGTTTGGCTAGTAGTCAAAGAGTCTGTATCAGCAAATCCTATTTCAGTTTCAAAACAAGGTTTGGATGTTAAGTGCTCCTAGAGACCTCTGCTGGACAAATTATAAATACACAACATCCATTTTAACAGTAAAAAAATTACTTCAAAGATGACTCCCCCATAAACAGGACAGCAAACTCAATAATATATTTCAGTTACTTAAAGGAGTTTTATTATTAATCATAACCTAGAACATATAGATAGCAACTTCCAGTTACTGTCTTTGATGGAAATGCACTAGAGTGATTGTGCTAATTTACACTAGTTTTTAAGTTTACATGGCAGCCTCAATCTGGAGACAAGCACTTGCATACAAGAGACCATGTTAGCTTATTCATCCAATAGAAAATAAAGAAGAATCAAAAAGGTTTATTTCCTGTACTCCATTCACAAAGTTCTTCCACATTTGTCTTTCTTTCATAATATCCTTCCCAATACACATCCAAAAATTGACCTTTCACTATTAGAGATAGCAAAAACTGCCGATGCTGGAGTCAGAGATAGTCAGTGTGGAGCTGGAAGAACACAGCAGGCCAGGAAAATTGATGTTTCGGATCGGGACCCTTTTGGCTCCCGTTTTCTGAAGGCTCCCGACCTGAAACGTCAACTTTCCTGCTCCTCTGATGTTGCTCTATCAGTTCCTAGCTAGTGTTCCAGATTCATATATTCATTTAATATAATGCAGATCTTTAATAGATTCTATCCAATTCAGACAGAGGAGCCAGATTTCCCCACACAATTGTCTTCCATTGCTCAAGATCAAATCAGTCTGCAGCAAAATCTGGCTACTTATGCAGTAATTAAGATGTGAATAGCTTTAATTAAAAGGAAATTCTTAATTGAGATTTCAGGACAAGCTTCATAATACATTGTTAAAACATTTGGAAAATTTCCATTGATTGAGTAATGGTGTGAATAGCTGGGTGATCAGAAAATACTGTTGCTTATGTCTCGGAGCATGACCTGAACCAAATCTCAACGAAAATGCTTTCTCCAAGATGCTCACTGTTGATTCTCCCTTACCAGAGGTGCTCTCTTCACGAATGTAAAAGGTGCACTGTGTTGCAGTCAGCTGAAAATGCAACTGCAATTTCTGCCATTGTCACCCAAATCAACAACCAACATTTTTTAAAAAAATCTTAGAGACATCCAATCACTGATTTAGAAACAGAAATTGGACAAAAACACAGAACAAGACAAGACAAATTGACCAGAACAGATTTGTTTCTAAATTATTTAATAATAAACTGTAATTTTTTGCATAGTTACATGTTTTTCCAGTCCATGTGCAGCAGTGCACAGTTAAGGATTACAATTCCTTTATAAACATTAACACACCCTGTTTCACAGAATGCATTTCAATAATCAAAATTAGCTATAAATCAGACATTACACAGCATCACATTAATGTGATCACCCCTCAATTCAAACAAGCATTCAAAATATTCTTTGGTCAAACCTGTCTGAAGAACTCGGGCAAAATTGAAGAATTTCTGCCACCACAGAAATGAGAAAATTGAGAAAATATGAACAAAAAGGTGTTAAAATAAACTGTCACTTTAAGGGAAAATTTCCAGTCTCATGATACTGCCCTGATCATCTTCACAGGGTGGTGATATGCAAGGCACTTGGTTTCTCTCACAGACATGCCACCCATCAACAACAGAAAGATGTGACCAAATATTTTAAGCATCCTTTATGATTTAGAAATTACGAAGTACATCTAGCAATGTTACCAAAGTAGTTAAAGTGCATGATCAGTTCAAAGATTCAATTAAAAGAAAATCTTCAGCAAATTAGTAATTACAAAATAAAAAAATGTTCAAGTGTAGAAGTTTGTGCATATCAGAGAAATTGTCAGGATACCCTATTGGCCATCAGTTATCAGATGCTGGTATTAGAATATTTTTCTAAAGGAAACTAGAATACAAGAAAGCAACTTTTTTTTTTAAGCAATATTCAGACACTGGCTCAGTGAGTCTCAACTGCCTCCTCACTCGTACCAACTTGGTTCATCATCTGAGGGGGGAGAAAAGAAGCCAATGAATTAGGGAAGGAACAGCAACATTCAGCTCATATTCCAACAAAGTTTTCAAAAATAATATCTTTGCCTTTCAAATTCTCTAAAGCAACTTACCACAAAGACCGAAAATGTGAACTAACTTTAGAAAAATTCTGTTCACAGTAAGTTTGGAGCAAGATGGAAACAGGTACTTTCGATTTTGATTTAGAAATAGTTCCTGAGAAATACACCATCACAGTCATATTTTTGTAAATACTTAAGAACAAGATTCCGGAGACTCTTCAGTTTGAAAAAAAGTGCTTGCAGAAAGGGTAGAGCAAGCAGCACCCCACTCAAATAACTTTCTCAGCTTGTTCTACTTTCACAAGATAAATGCTACAGTACCAGTCATTGGCTTTGTCTGATAATTACCAAAGGGATTCTAACGAGAGAATCTCAAAACTCTGTCCAACTCTGAATATCAAAAGCTATTTCTATATAAACCAGACTTTGCAACACAAACAAGCCATGTAGCTCAAAATCTGAAATATTACTGGATTAAGTAAGCAAATACTAAGATAGGGACATTAAATGAACATGGCTTGATTCTATGGAAAATTTACAACTTGATTCAAATTAAGACTGGAGTAGGACAGGCTTTGAAAGTGTATTAAGTTGTGGTCGCTGAGACAGTATATCAAAGTTAGTGAGCTCCAATTCTACCGCAAGAAGTTATGAATGTGTGTGGGCTGACAACATGAACAAAGCCCAATGGCTTCACTGTTGTCCATCCAGGATAGAGACATCACCTACATTCCCAGAGCAAAGCAGCACAATGAAGGCAACATTTGGGATACAGTTTAGGTCCCAGGTACTCCCAGTTTAATTGAAAAGAGACTTGCGTGCCTAGCATGATCTCCAATAAAAATTGTGGGTATTCAAGATGGCTGGATTTGTGATGCAGATTGTTGCTGACAGCATGGGTTCAATTTCCACACCAGCTGAGGTTACCATGAAGTTGTCAACTTCTCCCCTTGCCAGAGGCTTGGTGATGATCAGATTTAACATCTGTCTCCAGGAGAGCCCTATGGTCTGGTAAGACTGTGCTGACTTGACATTGCCAAAATGTTCCCTTAAGGCAAGTATCACTATGTCTACTTTTTCCTGCAGCAGTCCGAATTCATTACAGGTTCCAAAGGCTTGAAGTTTTCAACTAAAGGAATTTACCAAATGGTCAGAATGAACACCATAATCCTATTTAGGCAATGGTACCAATTCTACTTGCTCCTTTCACCAAAAGTGACTCAACAGTTGCACGTTCAACAGATCAGAAATGGAATTACAATTAACCACATCCAAGTAAACAGAAAAGGTTTGGTAATACAGAATGTAAGTTTATTAGTCAGAACTGAAGCGGAGATAATGATCCTTCAACAAAAATAAATAGAATAATATTTAGCAGAGAACTAGAGAATCCGGTTATAAGCACCTTCATGTTGATGAAGCAGATAGCTTAATTACTGTAAATATTACCAGTATATCACACCTTGTAATAAAGCATCACTGGTGACGTCCAAAACCTAGAGAGATCAGGTGCAAATTATTTTTCAGTGACCCCATTTCCACACCACAGTGCTGTCCAAATATTCAGAACTCTCAACCATTCATCAAATATTTCACCTAGAATGCCAGGACATTTTGGATGCAGTGAGTCCCATTCTATCATAGTGGTTGAAAACAGGATTTGGACTGAACAACATGCTGAGCAATTATATATTTAAACTGAGTAGTACCAAGAGTAGCACCCAATTCTATTATAGAATATTAACAGCCTTCCCTACACAATTAATGAGATTGAAACCAAATACCCTATGCATTCACACCTACTTGAAAGTAGCCAATGACCAAGAAATTGGCAAGATTCTGCCAAGTTAATTTTTCATCCCATCAATCTAATCCAGATGTAAAGATGGTCTTTTCATCTCTGAACTGTGGACAAAATTTGTTGCGCATCCCCAGTTGCCCTTAAGGAGGTAATGTTGAGCCATCATCTGCTTTGTGCCGGGCAGGTCACGTCTTACTAACTTGATTGAATTTTTTTGAGATGACAAAGGTGATCAACGAGGGTAGAGCAATAGATGTTGTCTAAATGGATTTTAGTAAAGGTTTTGACAAGTCCCTCTTGGTAGGTTCATTCAGAAGATTAAGACGCATGGGATCCACAGTGGCTTGGCCACATGGATTCAGAATTGGCCTGACCATTGAAGACAGAGGGTAGTGGTGGAAGGGAGGTTTTCCGGCTGGAGGTCCACAACTAGCGGTGTTCCACAAGGATCCATACTGGGATCGCCACTGTTTGTGATGTATATAAAATGATTTGGATGAAAATGTAGATGGGTGGGTTAGTAAGTTTGCTGACATTACAAAGATTGGTAGTGTAGAAGGTTGTCAAAGGATACAGCAGGACATAGCTCAGTTGCAGTTACAGGCAGAAAAGTGGCAGATGGAGTTTAATCCGGGTAAGTGTGAGGTGCTGCACTTTGGGAGATCAAACATTAAGGAAAAGTATACAGTTCATGGCAGGACTCTGAACAGCATTGATGTACAGAAGGATCTTGGTGTTCCAGTCCATAACTCCCTGAGAGTGGCCATGCAAGTGGATAGGGTGGTAAAGGCAGCATATGGCATGCTTGCCTTCATTGGTTGGGGAATGAAGTACAAGAGTCAGGATGTCATATAGGCTTTAGTTAGGCCACACTTGCTGCTCTCTACATTGCAAGAAGGATTTGGAGGCTTGAGAGAGTGCAGAAGAGGTTCACCCGTTTCCCCCGGAGATGCAAGGTCCAATACTAGAGGGTGTGCATTTAATGCAGTGAGCGTGAGCGAGAGCGAGGTGTGTGGGCGTGTTCTCTAGGGAATGCGAGGGGTACGTTTTTGTTTAAAAACAGAATGGTAGGAATCTGGAACGCACTGCCAGGTGTGGTGGTGGAGGCAGACATCATAGGGGTGTTTAAGGGACTTTTAGATAAACATGAATATGCAAGGAATCGAGGAATTTGGACCAAGGGCAAGCAGGAGAGATTAGTTTAATTTGGCATTAATGTTTTGTCACTACATTTTGGGTCGAAGGGCCTGTTCTCCGTGCTGTACATTTCTAATTTCTCAAACCACCAGCTGTATTCCTTTTTCATTTTTCTGCAGCAGTTTGATAGATCTTGCTAGATATTCTCAGAGGGCAGATAAAAGTCAACCATACTGCTGCAAGTCTAAAGTCACACGTAGATCAGGCCAGGAAAGGTCTGCAGGTTTGTTTAAAAAGGGATTTGGGGAATCCAGTGGATTTTGGCCATACAAATCAACATTAGTCTCATGACCATCATTACTAAAATTTATTGACTGAATTTGAATTTGAATTCCGGCTGCTAAAGTGAGATTTGAACCCAAACAAACCTTCAGAACACTAGCCTGGACCCCTGAGTTAATAGTCTAGTGACACCACGTCCCACCTTGAAGCAGTGGGTCTACTCATCTGATGTATCTTTCAGCACCCTTCTAAAACATGCAAATAAACACTGGCCTCTTGTTTCAGAGGGAAGTCTATGGAAAACAAATTCCCAGTAGTGAGGGAGAATTTCCATCAGCTGGGGTGAGGAGGGGCATATGTCTGATCTGAAGTGCAAAATAAAACAATTTGGAAAATGTAAAAACACAAGGAGGACTCATTACCGCACACACTCAGACAAGTGTTTCCATAATTAAAAGTTTAATTATATTCTATACAAAAATGTATAGAAAGAGGAGTTAAGGAATTCTGCTAACCTCATAATCACTTCCTGCCCAAAATGTTTTCATTTCCTTTCGACTCCAGGCAGTCACTGCACAAGTGACAAGGATACAAGGCACCAAGTAGAGCAAGGCTGGCTGTGCCATCTTTGTTAGAATCAGAACAATAAATGTCAAAATCATGCCAACCGCATAAGCTGTAAAATGAAACAACAATATTAAACATTACCTTGCACTTCAATAATCTATCAACAATAAAAATTACAGATATTGGTCAAATCTATTTTAAGTGAACTTTAAGTTTCTCAACAACTTGAAAGGGTTGAGTGTGAGAGCCTGCACTTAGCAAACAAGGGTGACAATCAGGAAATCGCACTCCTTTCTGTTTAGAAAATCAGTTTCCAAAATAGAAACAGGATCCACTTTTCAAGTTGGTGTCTATATGGCAGGAATAGACATGGCACATTGTAGCAATGTTCTTTCCTTTACAGGAAGGGACCCACATGCATCAGGACTGGAAGGGGCAAGAAATCAAACGTAGAAAGGGAATACCAATTTAAACAGCAAGAGAAAAGAGTAATGATTGGTTACACCATAGTGGTATACAGATGCAGCACAAACTATTATTTGTGGCATTGGCAATGTTAATTAGCCAAACAAACTCAGACAGTGTGGAGAGACTGATTGGTCAGGATATTCCCATAGGGATGCTGCAAGGATTGGCTGTCTTCATGACCCTTCCAGACACAACCCGGAGCAAAACACTTTTCCTCACGCCCCTATAATCCTTCGACCAGTCACCTTAAATCTGTGCCTCCTGGTAACAGACCTCTCCCCTTGGAGAGGCTGGTCATCCATGTCCCCTCTACCCCACCCCGATATTGTCAATTAACAGTTCCTACCCCACCTCCATACCAACCAATCAACACCCTCCTCTCCTGTTGTATACATAGATATTTCCCAAATTTGATTTCTTGCATGTCAGTCTTGGGCACAAAGGAAAAACCATAACTTGGTGTCATTGAAACATTTTCCTTTCTGTATTCCTGGTCCCCACACACAAATAGCCTTCAAATATTTTAGAAATGACAAAAGAATTCTGATCAATTGGTAACATAGGGAACCCCAAACTGCAAAGGTTGCTGATAAGGGTTGAAGCCCAGGATACCCAAAACTAAGGGCATTTGAGATTTCATCCTTTGGATAAGCAGAACGCAGGAACTGCAGACAAGATGCTAAGGCATAACATTCCACTTCATATTTCTCCATCACCCATCACCAACAGCAGATCAGCTCATCGTTCATCTTATTGCAGTAAGAAATAAATTTGAAATTAGGCAAATACAGCATTTAGATGCCACCAAGATCACATGCAACAGTTTGGCCTATTGAGCTGGTTCGGCTTTCAAAACATTGTTTTGTTAAAACATCCTCTCATTCTTCTAAACTTAAATGAGTACAGGCCCAAGTTATATCTCTCCTTCATTTCTGGAAACAACTAGGTAAGCCTTCTCTGAAAGGCTTCTGATGCAATTATAATCTGTCAAGTAAGGAGGCTAGAAAACTGTGCAATGTATTTTGGGTGAAGTTTCACCAATGTCCTGTGAAGCTGTTGCAGGATTTCCCTATTTTTATATTTTACTTCCCTCCCACCCTCCTCATTGCGATAAATATCGACACTTCACCTATCTTCCTAATTACAGGGGGCTCTGCTATAACACAATAGTTGTGTTCCAGCGCAACATCGTATTATAGAAAATCGCGCTATATAGATAACTGGGTCCATGGGAAAAGTGGGGTTAGGGGCAGACCACCAAAAAAGCGTAACACAAAAGAATAGCAATATATCAGCAGCTGTTCAGACAGGTTGGTCCGACTGTGACAGCAACTTCACAGCTCCTTCTCGGATTGATACAATTGTCTCACTATTTCCAAAAAGTGCAGGACAGTTACCCAGGTGTCCTGGTCAATACTTATCCCTTAGTCAGCAACACAATGACAGATTGTCTGGTCATTATCACATTATTGCTTGTGGGAGCATGTTATATGATAATTAGCTGGTGTATTTTCCACAAAGACTGCACTACAAAAATACCTTAGTGGCTGCCAAGCTCTTTGTAACATCCTGAGATTGTGAAAGGTCTAAGTCTTTGTACGCAAGAAGATCTAGGTTCAAGTCCTGCCTCAGAACTCAGTGGCCAGGGAATGTGCATTCACAACGTGACTAAAAAGATTGAGTATCAATTGGCAAATTCTTCCAACACTGCCAGTAGAAGACTAAGACTGGAGAGATTCCTGGTCAGCTGTGTTACTAACATAACATTGCAGACTCTACCACTACTATCCATACTTTCAGACCACGACACATGTGTATGTTGCTACAGCAACTCAGACTCCTTCAGCAATCCTTTCAAGGTAAGTTAAATATACTTTCATCCACCCATACACCCTACTTTTATTGATGATAAACCTGCTAGCTTCTTACTTTTCAGTTTTAATGAAGGCTGAAATGGAGAATTTCTCTGCAACTCAGAATCATAGCATTGTACAAGTACACTGTAGGTGTCATTAGCAAAGGGCTCCTCACAGCAAGACATCTACTTGATTTGAATTGCGTCATAGCCAACACGTTCACGTTTTAGAAATAGCACTCCCATATCTGTCAATTTTATAGTCAATTCATGTTGCTGGAACATGCATTATAGCAGAACTCACGAAACCTGCCTGCTGACATGTCTGATTCAGGCACAAGTGCATAGATATACAAGTACTACAACCTTTCTTGATTTACATTGCGTTGGGCTTTTTATTCTTCCTGTCAAAAGTTTTCACATCTTCCCACATGACACTCCATCTGCTAACCCACCAAGGCTGCCTTTATCCCTCTGCAGAGCTTTTTCCCCTCTACTTGCTTTCCTTCCAGGTGTGAGCAGCAAATTTGGCTACATTTGGTCATTTCATACAAATTATTAACCCCTCCCCAACCAAACTCTTTGGGTTAAAGCCCTTTTTACAGCCTTAGTTACATAATTCATCAGCACATTGATCCTAATGTAGCTCATGTGAATGCTATCCCAATGGCAGAACATATTCTTTCCCTTGTACTGATGCCAGTGCACCATGGATCAAAACCTAGTTCTCTTCCACTAGCCTTCATTCAATGGTTATATCTCTGATGGCAAGTTCCTCATGACTCAAGTAGTAACTCATATTACCACCTTTGATTCAGCTGCAATATGCAGTTAAGCAAGCAAAAGGATTTGATTTGAAAGCATAACTACAATATTTTTTCCCTGTCTGTCATACCAACTACACTAGATCCAGTTTAGTTTAGGCTAAAATAAAAGACTTCCTCACTTCTTTTTTCCTCCCTCCTTCAAAAGAATATAGTTCTCACCATGATGCAGATGTGACTTTGGAACAGTAATTTACTGTCATTTCATGACCCTCAAATTATTTATGAGTATGCATTTAATGTCAACTATTTTCTTAGTCACATAATTTGTTTAGAGTATTTTACCTATAGTGCACAAAATAAAATAGATGTTGGAGGTGTTAGTCTGCAAATCAAATCTTCGACAATAAGCAACCAGTAATCCTGTAAAGAGAACAGAGTAATGTCAAAACTGGAGCGAAAATTACAAGTATCATTATATTCAATATACAAAATTCACAGCTCAAATTTTCAACATTGTTGTTTAAGTGTGATTTCCTCTACAAAGTCAGAAAGCAGACTGCCAAAATTTGCAGCTCAGTATTTAGATATAACCCATGCTAAGCACATGCCCTTCATTTTTGATGCTTATTTTGCTGCATTCCAACCTTTAGTTTGTTCGGAATTTGCAGTGCATTTCCGACAGTGTAGAATGTGACCCCATAACATGGACCAACCCTCTGCATGACTACATCCTCAGTAGGCCACTATCTTTCCAAGTTAAATAGTGACAGCAAGGGATCAAGTGTAGAAACCAGGAGTCACAGCTGAAGGATACAGAATATTACCATTTAGGACTGAAGTGAGGAGAAATTTCTTCAGCCAATGTCTGGTGATCTTGTGGAATTCCCTTCCACAGAAAGTAGTTCAGGCCAAAATATTGAATAGGGAATTAGATGTGGTTCTTAGGGCTAAGGAATCAAAAGGTACGAGGAGAAAGTGGTAACAATGTACGGAGTTGCATGATCAGCCGTTATTGAAATGGTGCAGCAGGTATGGCACAAAAAAAAACCAAGATTAATGGAATACTGTCCTTTGACAGGAATCAACATAAAGAGGATGTTGTTTTAGTTATGCAGGGCATTGGTGAAGCCATCTCTGAAAAAGGGAGGCAGGGGCTGTTTAGAGTTTTACTAAATTGATAGCTGGAATGAGTGGGTTGTCCTTTAGGGAAAGATTGGCTCGGCTAGGTTTACTTCCACTGGGGTGACTTGATTGAAACGTTTAAGATTCTATATGGTCTTGACATGGAAAGGATGTTCCCTTTTGCAGGCAATTAGGGGACAGTTTTAAAATCAGGAGTCATCCTTTCAGGACAGAGATAAGGAAAACTTTGAGGGTTATGCGACTTTCAAAATCTCTTTGCCTCAGAAGGCAGAGGTGGACAGATTCGAGTTAGCCAAGAGGCAAAGGTTATTGGGCGTAGATGGGAATGCAGGTCAGCTATGATTTTACTGAGTCTGTTTGACCATTCAATGGCCTACCTCTGCGCTTATTTCATATGTATATATCCATATTCCTAAAGTTTTGAATCAATCACTATTTCCTATTTGGCAGATAAGCTTTCAACCTATCATCCCAATCCCCACATTGTGGTGCACACTCACTTCACCTCTAAAAGCTTTCCAAATTCAGTGCTTCAGTTCCCTATTCCTTCTTCCCTTGATCAATATCCATATTCCACCCCAACTACTTAAACCATTGATTATTTTCCCTTTAGTAACAGGCATTGCATAAATAAACCTTGTTGTACATGTTAATTGACACTGAAAAATCACATGAATTCATAGTTCCTATTGAGTGTTAATACTGAAGTGCAATTAATTAAATCTCGATTTAAGGTGGCATTTCAAACCTAGCCACTGCTCAATATAAAACAAGCAGAACTTCATTAGCGAGCTGGGTGGGGATAAGCTTGTGGAAAAAATGGTCACACTGGGATATGGGATGAAAAAAAGCTCTAAAATGTATTTTAAAAGCCTGCCTGCCCCCAACTTGCAGAAGACAAAGTCCATCTTCATATATGAGCAATGTTTCTTGAAAAAGAAACAGTTTTTAGAAGTTTGCTGCTGCTTTATAGGAGTCTTTTACTTAGTTAAAATCAGTTCATTTTTAATACACAACTGACGTGCAATAGCCTTGTAATATACATCTTAGCCTAGTCAAGCAGATTGAAATAAATAGCTAGAAAATTTCCCACACCGTACAGATTGTGGAACTCTGTAATTTGTAACAGTTCACAGGTTTGCAATATCCCAGTTATCAAGTCATTGCAGGGATGGAGAAATGCAGAAATATTTTTACTCACCTGGAACAATAATATCCCCAAATCCCAGTATAGAAAATGACATTCCACACAAAGTCACAACAGATGACACCAATCTTGGTACTCTGATAACCACAGGCAACTACAAGAAACATAATTGTGGTTAGTACACCACAGGTATTCATTAGTACTCTAACTACAGCACGGAGGGAGTGAAGTGTTAATTGTGACACTTTCAAAAGTGTAAAAGAAACTCCAGTATTTGTTGTGCTTAAGTGTGTAATCTGTGCACAATGGTATGAAATTCACAACCAGGAAGCTGCAGACATGTGTGTCCCAATAATGGCTTATAATGAATATGGGTACAGTTCATTGCCAACATCAGAACTGCAACAGTTCAATCAGAGCATGACAGACAGATAGGCAAAAGATAAGACCGTGAACAAAAATTCAAAACTGGGCATCACGAGGCCCTACAGGCTTTCAAACAACTCACCTCCTGACTCCCACCATCCACAAGGTACAAGTCAGGAGTGTGAGGGAATACTCCCCATTTGCCTGGATGGGTGCAGCCCCAACAACACTCAAGCAGCTTGACACCACCCAGGACAAAGCAGCCTACTTGATTGGCACTACACCCATCACTTTAAATATCCTCTCTCTTACCATCAATATTCCCTCCATTACTGATACACAGTGACAACAGCATGTACCATATACAAGCTGCATTGCGGGAACTTAGCTAAGTCTCTTTGACAATAACTTCCAAACCCACAACAACTGCAGCAAGGAGGACAAGAGCAACAGAAACAGAACACTGTCACCTGCAGGTTCCCCTCCAAGCACTCACCAACTAGACATTGAAGGAACGATGCTATATTTCCATATTGCTGGGTCAAAATCCTGGAGCTCCATCCTTAATGGCATTGTGCGTGTCCCTACACTATGTGGACTGCAGTAGTTAAAAGTGGCATACACCACCATCTTTGCAAGGACCATTAGGAATGGGAAATAAGTGCTGCCTAGCCAGTGATGCTCACCATTCCATGTATGGATGAAAAAAAATACAGAGGGACGCATAACACTGTTCCCTTTAGCTGCTGACCTGGGAATCTTTAAATTCAGACCTCAGACAGCAACATTCATCTCTTTCCACCTGCCCTCAGGTGGAAACTCAAGCTAGCGCACAGTCACACGTATCTTGTAGTTTTTATCCGATCAGTAACATCTGCTAGTTGGGAGGTCAAACTTGTGAAAGGTTATAAATGAAAGCCAAAAAAGAATGAGCAATTAATTCTGCCCAACATAATTCCAACTTTAATGGATACAAATACAGTTCTTATTTTCTCATTGTGAGCCATTGGTTCAACAGCCAGTCCCATTAGGTAGTTTCCAGTCTTCTAGAATCAAACCCAATATTTGTTACATCAGAGAATCTGAAACCCTAGCAGTTCTGCAGTTTGTTAGTAAAGCACCGAGTTTAACCCATGGCATTTAGCTTTTAGTTTCAATTTCACCTTTTCACCACCAGTAGATCCAGATCCAGCAGCTACCTCGACCATAATGCTCTCATGATTCTGAAAGGAAATAAATAATTCTATTTTAACTGCATCAACCATTTTGTACTTATTTATCAATTTGTTCATTTCTACCGACCAGCACACAGGCAGGTAATTTTTTTTCTAGTCTCCTGACATCACTCTTAGCCAACCAATTGAAAAACATTTCATCTTGCTGGAGAAAGAAATCTACATTTGCTCAACTCCATTAAAGATCACCTGTGCTGATTTTCTCTGGCTCCATGCATTGGGTGCATATACCAAGTAACTTACAACTAAAGGTGCTAGCTGAAATGTCAGAAAATTCAATTTGGTGGAATCAATATTTAAACCTCTTCAACATAACAAAACAGGCACTGCAATTTCATTAATAATCTGTTTGAAATTCAGTTGTTAGCAGATACACAGAAAGCAGTCAAGATTAATTGCTTTTGGTTCTTCCATTTGCTTTAACTGATCACTATAGACCAAATAAAGCAAAATAATATTTATGCAGAAAAATTAAGATAACTATTCAAAAAGAGACTTTGTTTGGACCATAAATTGTAAATTCAGTCCTGAATATTTCATGAAGTGATACATTTTGGGAGGAGGAACAAGAGAAATGAGGAAAGGCAACAGAAACTAGGACTGTGCAATTTTAAAAGGGAGAGAAATCAGAATAAGTCACAAGAGGTTGAAAAAGCAGATGATGATCCTGGATTTGAAAATAAAAGTACAATTGTCTGTGTGGAGTTTGCACATTCTCCATTTGTCTGCATGGGTTTCCTCTGGGTGCTCCAGTTTCCTCCCACAGTCCAAAAATGTGCAGGTGGGTAGACTGGCCACGCAAAATTGCCCAGTGTCCAGCATTGTGCAGGCAAGGTGGATTAGCCATGGGAAATGCAGGGTTACAAGGACAGGATGAACGGTGGGTTTGGGCAAAATGCTCTTTGGATGGTCAGTGAACTTGATGGGCCAAATGGCCTCTTTCCACACTAAGGATTCTATGACTCCATTGTATTCAATTTCAAAAACTGGAATAATCTGAGGCCGGGAAAAATGTGCAGAAAAGATGTGCAGGAATAGTTCCAGGAAAGAGGGACAGTCTGGATTGAGTGGAGGCACTGGGCTGTTCTCAGAGGAAGTGGTTTAAAAAAAAAATCAGATGGTAAATTTGGATACACTGAGAAAACATTGATTTATCGTGATTGGCAACAGAACCAGAAGTGACCCAAGTATTGTGTTTTCCTGATGATGGACTCAGTAACAAATTTCAAAAAAGTGATTAAATATGAACATGAAAGTATGAAATTACAACAAATGGAGGGGATAACACGAGCATTGCAAGTAACTGGACTGCTCTAACAGGCACTCGTGTACGAAGCATCTTTCAGTACCATACTGTTCAATGTTTGTGTACTGTCCATGATCCCCTTTAATAGTTTTCTCTCCTTTCATAGAATGCGGGCACCACTGGCAGGGCGTAATCTGCCCTTGAACCGAGTGGCTCACTCAGTCATTTTAGAGGCCAGCTCAACATCAACCACATTGTTCTAGGTCTGTAGTCACGTGTAGGTTAGGGATGTAGATTTCCTTCTCTAAAAAGGCAGTGAACCAAACTGACTTTTAAGATAACCAACAATGGTTAAATGGTCACCATTACAGAGACCAATTCCAATTCCTTATAACTGAATTTACTTTCTACTAGTTGCTGTGGTGGGATTTGAACCACTGTCCCCTGAATATTAGCTTGAACCTCTGGATTACAAGAGCTGTGATATTACCACTACACCACTGTCTCAGCAAAGGAGGAGTAATAAGAGTAATGAAACACTTCAGCATTAAACATTGCAAGCAAGAATCCAAAAGAATTTAAATTTAAATTTAAATTGAAAGTTTGGTGAACAAATATCCCACAATGGAAATGCTAAAATTTCAGGCACGAATGGCAATGTGTTTTCATTGTAGAAAATAAGCTTACCTTTGTGAAATATGGAGTTACGAAAACAAAGAACACATCATAGATGAGGAGGAGCACCAGCAAAATGACACAAGACTGTAAAAACAAGGAAAGAATATTGACATGTACTACTTTTTCCAGGAACCATACCACTCGAATTTATATTTTGTTCTTGTGTTGGGTAGGGAGACAGTTGTAAATTAATTTTTCAGGTATTATCCTTCAGAGCTTGGCGAAAGTAGAGACCTGTTTATTTACATCCATTTTTAGTTAGATTTTAGTTAAGAGAAGCAGGTATATTTTAGTGCCTTAAAAACTGTACAGTCGCCCAATAATAGAAGTCCAGGGGCACAAAAGTCTAAAAAGGAGTCAGTCACTGTGGAGTGAAATACAGAGTGGAAACAGGGGTGTTAAACTCTCAAGAAATCCTGCAAGATTGCTGCCAACTGATTTTAGGGACCTTGTGTTTGCTTTGAAGTGTAAGTAATTGTAAATTTAGGTTGAAGTTATTTCCTGTGTTGCACAAGTGTACATTTACGCAGTATCCAGTCTACAATTAGACTTGAGAATTTTTATTTCAATTTCATAGGAAAATAATACTTACCCAATGACATCACAGCATACCTTAAAGTGAGGCATTTTCAGGGTCTTCATGAAGTTAAGGCAAAAGGCAACTCCTAGACAGTCATGTAGAATCCAAACCCATCTAAAACACAAAACAGTGAACTTACTCATGGTTCTACATTTAAGACAGCGCACACTAACAGTGCAGTAAGGTTCGAGACACACAAAACCTTTGGAAAAAGTAAAGAGCATCCACTTCAGACTACCACAGTTTGCTAGGAGAAGCTAAGAGTCTTTAAAGTTTCAAATTGCCAAAGACAAAGGATTACAAATCTCAAGCAACAAATGTTGAGGTGTTCAATTAAAATGTCAGAGTTTTGTAGGAAGTTAGGAAAAATACATACAGTTCTTGTGCTATACATAAATGACAGGAGCAATAAAAGAGGAAAAAAAAGTTGATTTGATTTGAGCACAGCATGTTTCCTGATGCTGGACAGACCCCAACTTGACAAGCTGCAAGTTTGCTTTGTGGGTTCTCCAAGGAAAACAGCAAGTGACAATTTCAGCTGCACAATTGCACAGTATTTACAACACAAACCTGGGTCATTCAGCTCAAATGGCTGATGCAGGTAATTATGCTCCACAGGAATATTTCCCTACCTTTATCTCATCAACTATCCTTCTTTTTCTTTCTTCATTTATTTATCCAACTTTCTCTTAATAGTAACACTGCTATTCACTTTAATGACTTGTTATGGTAGTCAGCTCACAGTATAAAACATTCTCCTGAAACCCAAAAGGACTTAGATTTTTCTCATCAACTTGTTCAGAAATGTTACCACACAACTCTGGCGCAGGTGGGACTGAACCCTGGTCTCCTGTCTCAGAGGTAATGACTCTACCACCATACCACAGGAGCCTGAAAGCATCCGAGTGTCTGACACATCTTAATCAGGCTACCCTTCAACATAATTTTTCAACAACCTATTCAGATTTGTTAATACACAGCTCTGGTGCAAATGGGACTCGAACGCAGACGACTTCGCTCAGGAGGTATAGACAGTATCACTGTGACAACAGCCCTGCATACTGCAGACCTCACCAATGTTTTGAATAAAGGAGACTAAATGCTTTGTTTCATCCCTCTTCTTGAAGAATTAGAAGCAATAGATGAGAAATGCTTCGCTACCCTTGGGGATTAAGAAAGTTTCATTCTTAAACTTCAGATTGCAGTGAAAGACAGGAATCCAGTTGATTAGGCTGACAGGCCACCAAACATCACAAAGGCATTGATCAATAAGTTTAACTTCAGTAACTACACCACTTTATTTTATTCACTCACAGGATGTAGGTATCACCGGAGGCAGTTAAGAATCAACCAAATTGCTGTGGGTCTGAAGTCATGTGGAGGTCAGACCAGGTAAGGATGACAGATTTCCTGCCCTAAAAGACATTAGTGAACCATTTGGGTTTTTCCTGACAATTGACAATGGGTTCATTGTCATCATTAGACCTTTGTTTCCAGACTCTTTGCCAAATTCAAATTCCACCATCTGCTATAGCAGGATTTGAACTCAGGTCTACAGAACATTAGCCGAGTTTCCGGCATAATAGTCCAACGATAATACCACTAGGCCATTAGCTCCCCAGCTACCTTCCCCCGATGTTGGGCAGCAGTAAACATTGCAATCTCATCTGCACCAAATTTCTGGCAGCAACAATGCAGAATGTAGATATCCCTCTTTGGTTAAACAGTAATCTGGATCACCAAGAGGCAGTGTCTATGCTGCAAAACAGGCACAATGTTGACTTTTCCAATTCTGTCTTCAAACCAGCAAGATAATTACAGGCCTGGGGGACTACCACGTCTTAGAAAAGCCCACTACAAACTGATGGTAAATCCAAAATAAAATAAAGAACTGCAGATGCTGGAAATCTGAAACAAAAACAAATTGCTGGAGAAACAACACATCAGCCAGCATGTGTGGAGAGAAAACAGAGTTTGTGACCCTGCTTTAGAATTGAGTTTCTCCAGCAATTTCTATTTTTGTGATGGAAATTCCAGTGGGTTTTAGGCAACTGCATAAACCAACTGTACACAGATTCAACCTTTTCGGCGTAGATTTCATCCAAAATGAACTAGCTTGTATCCCCTCACTGTACAGTTTCATGGGCTCAGATTTGAGTTAACAAGGTTGCAAATGGATATAGAGAAGTTTGAGTGGGTGGGCAAAAATCTGGCAGATTCAGACTGACGAGGGAAAATATGAAGTTTTCCATTTTGGCAGGAAGAATTAAAAGGATTATTTAAACAGAACAACTGCAGAATTGTGAGGTGCCATAGGATTTAGGTATTTGAGCGCATGAGTCACAAAACTTTACTTAGTAGATACAGCACAAAATGAAGGTCGATAATGGAATAATATCCTTTATTACAAGAGAAACTGAACATTGGAAAGATATTATTAAGCTGGAGTGTGTTCCCAAGAGATTTACCACAACGTTGCTGGGTATGGAAGGTTTGAGTTATAAAGTAAGGCTAGATAGGCTCGGACCTTTTTCACCGGAGTGTACGAGGTTGAGAGGCGACCTTATCGAAGTTTATAAAGTAATGAGGGGTATAAAGTTAATTGTAGTTGTCTTTTCCTTAGGATGGGGGATTTCAAGACTAGGGATCACATTTTTAAGGTGCGAGGAGAAAGATTTAAAACTGACATGAGGGTACTTCACATGTGGAATGAGTTTCCTGAGGAAGTGGTGGATGCGGGTACAATTACAATGTTTAAAAGAATACACGATTAGGAAAAGTTGAGGGATATGGGTCTGGGCAGGCAGGTGGGACTAGTTTAATTTGGGATTATGTTCAGCATGGACTGGTTGGACTGGAGGGTCTGTTTCCGTGGTCTGTGACTCTATAAAAGTAGGAATATTATGCCTATCATAAAAGGGCATTGGTGACAGCACATCTCCAGTACTGTGTGCAGTTTTGGTCTCCATAATAAAGGAGAGACATAATTGCATTGGAGGCGTTTCTGAGGACATTTACTAGATTGATACCTGGAATGAGCTGTTTGCCTCAAGGAAAGGTTGGGCAGTCTGGGCTCGCTTCCACTGGAGTTTAGAAGCATGGTGGGGCAACTTGATCGAAATCTGTAAGATCCTGACAGTCTTGACAAGGTGGATGTGGAAAGGATATTTACTCATGCAGTTGAATCCTTTTCTAGATGGTAATTTTTTAAATTTGTGTTTGCCCTTTTACCAGAGGGATTAGGAGTTTTTTTCTTCACGGGAGGATTGTGCAACTTTGGAATTGCTTCAGAAGGTGGTGTTGCAGGAGCAAAGAACGTTTTTAAGCCAACCATGGGGAGATTTTTGTTAAGTAGGGGAATGATAGGTTATCAGAAGTAGATGGGAAATTGGAATTCAGAACACAAACAGATCAGCCACAATCTTACTGAATGGCTAAGCAGGCTTGAAGTGATAAATAGCTAACTTCTACTCCTAACTTTGGTGCTCATACCTACCTGTCATCATTCCGATACACTACCCAAATTGCAGACAATGTTACAGAGAACAAAGCAAGGAGCACCAAACGAACTTCGATTCTTCTCTGAACATAGGGTGCCCTGAAATGTGAAAAGGATCAACATGTTCAGATATATTTGTGCAGGATAAAAGTTTAAAGCTTAAAATAAAGCTAAACTTGTGCTGTGTTGAGTCTTTCAAATACTAAAGAAAAGTTTCTTCAAGCACAAAGGTTAGCCCAAACCACTCTGCTTTTGTCATTTAGATCATCATAGATCATAGACTCCCTACAGTGTGGAAACAGGCCCTTCGGCCCAACAAATCCACACTGAACCTCAGAGTATCCCACCCAGGACCCATCCCAAACCTCCCCATACCACTCATCTCTGAACACTATGGGCAATTTAGCATGGACAATCCACTTAGCCTGCATTTCTTTGGACTGTGACAGGAAACCGGAGCACCCAGAGGAAACCCACACAGACACGGAGAGAATGTGCAAACTCCACACAGACAGTCACCCTAGGGTGGAATCAAACCCGGGTCCCTGGTGCTGTGAGGCAACAGTATAACATGTCAGTGACCACTTCATCTGCAACATTATTATAACTTAATGGCCTGTGTGCATGCCACACAATTCCTCTCTACCTGCACACAGTTTACTGTCTCCATCACCTGATCAAGCCTGGGGATTATCAATAAATCCCCCATTCTTAAACTTCAACTTGCAGTGAAATCCAATTATTAGGTATACTGGTCACCAAATATCAGAAAGACATTGGTCAATAAATTTGACTTCAACAATCCTACATCACAGGAATAGGCAGTGTATGACCGAATAGCCAAAAGGGCATTCTGCCTAAGTTACCAAATAGAAAGAAGACAATTGATCCAGTTTCTATTTGTTCTTCCTTCCCAGTTTGATGATTACATCAATCACTTCATGTCACAGAATGGAGCAAGTGGGTAATGCCTAAAACCTAAAACCTACCACTAATGACTGGAAAACACTTCCAAATTTATCATGGATGCTGTCCAGGAGAACAAGGTGAATATTCTCCCGGTTCGTTTTGTAGCATCAATAAAAAAACATTGGGATGATGCTGCATTGACTCACCAGTTTTGCTTTAGTAGGTGTACACTAACATATTATCACATACTAAACGGATTCTTTTCCTTCAACTGCAATTTGCACTGATGTAAGTGATCCACATAGTACATTAGGGAGAACAGACACAAAAGGACAAATTTAAAGTGATCAGATAAAACAACTTTTAAACAAAGGACAAGTCCTAGCTTACTTGCATTTCCAGTAAGGGATTCTTTTCAATAGTGTAGCCAAACAATTATAGACACTAACAGCTGCAGCCAAAGCAAAGATGCCAATAACCATGTACACTGGAGAAAAACAAAAGAGAAAGCACAGTAAGGTTCCACATGCACATGACATGACATGGCCATTTGGTATTTTGTTAACAACTTTTAAGCTGTTTCTGTGCTCAAGGAACCACTATGGTGGAATGAATAAATAAATAATGTGCCAATCTTTCTACCAATCAAGTTGATCCAGCAGACAGCACCAGTGGTCCAGACAAGGGAAGGGCCTCCAACTGGTGATCTGTGAACTGCAGCTAGGATAAAATAAAAAGTGACATCGGTAAGGGCAAGGGATACTGATTCTATACGTAACAAGGCGTAGAGCTGGATGAATACAGCAGGCCAAGCAGCAGAGGGGCAGGAAAGCTGACGTTTCGGGCCTAGACCCTTCTTCAGAAATGGGGGAGGGGAAGGGGGTTCTGAAATA
>NC_063364.1:34977364-34988894 GCF_021869965.1 Rhincodon typus | reverse complement strand
CGGACAGGTCAAGGGGGTGGGATGAGGTTAGTAGGTAGGAGATGGGGGTGGGGCTTGAGGTGGGAGGAAGGACAGGTGAGGGAGGCAGGGACAAGCTGGGATAACAAGGTGTAGAGCTGGATGAACACAGCAGGCCAAGCAGCAGAGGAGCAGTTTCGGGCCTAGACCCTTTTTCAGAAACGGGGGAGGAGAATGGGACGGGGACAAGGACAAGCTGGGCTGGTTTTGGGATGCGGTTGGGGAAGGGGAGATTTTGAAGCTTGTGAAGTCCACATTGATACCATTGGGCTGCAGGGTTCCCAAGCGAAATAGGAGATGATAGGAGATGCTATTCCTGCAATCTTCAGGTGGCATCATTGTGGCAGTGCAGGAGGTGCAGTTCTTGCACTGGTAAGGCCACTGGTTGATAAGCACTGTGGGCAGAAGAAACTTAATAGGATTCCAAGATACAGTTACATCGATGACTGTATCGGCGCCACCTCGTGCTACCACGAGGAGCTCGAACAGTTCATCCACTTCACCAACACCTACCATCCCAACCTTAAGTTCACCTGGACCATCTCCAATACCTGTCTCTCCTTCCTGGACCTCTGTCTCCATCTCTGGCAACCACCTGGAAACCGATATCCATTTCAAGCCCACCGACTCCCACAGCTACCTAGAATACACCTCCTCCCACCCACCTTCCTGCAAAAATGCCATCCCCTATTCCCAATTGCTTCGCCTCCGCCGCATCTGCTCCCAGGATGAGGCATTCTACTCCCGTACATCTCAGATGTCCTCGTTTTTCAACAACCGCAACTGCTCCCCAACCACCCCCGCCCCCCCAAAAAGAGTGGTCGAGAACACCCTTGACCGTGTCTCCCGCATTTCCTGCAACTCCTCCCGCAATAACCACCAAAACAGAATCCCCCTCGTCCTCACGTACCACCCCACCAACCTCCGGATCCAACGCATCATCCTCCGACACTTCCGCCATCTGCAATCTGACCCCAAAGACTTTTTCCCTCCCCACCCTTATCTGCTTTCCAGAGGGACCACTCTCAGTGACTCCCTTGTCTGCTCCACACTCCCCTCCAGCCCCACCACACCTGGCACTTTTCCCTGCAACCGCAGGAAGTGCTACACTTGCCCCTACACCTCCCCCCTCACCCCGATCCCAGGGCCCTAGAAGATCTTCCACATCAAACAGATGTTCACCTGCACATCTGCTAGTGTGGTATATTGTATCCGCTGTTCCAGATGTGGCCTCCTCTACATCAGGGAAACCAAGCGGAGGCTTGGGGACTGCTTTGCGGAACACCTATGCTTGGTTCGCAACAAACAACTGCACCTCCCAGTCGCGAACCATTTCAACTCCCCCTCCCATTCCTTAGACAACATGTCCATCCTGAGCCTCCTGCAGTGTCACGGCGATGCCACCCAAAGGGAGCAGGAACAGCAACTCATATTCCGCTTGGAAACCCTGCAGCCCAATGGTATCAATGTGGACTTCACAAGCTTCAAAAATCTACCCTCCCCCAACCGCACCCCAAAACCAGCCCAGCATGTCCCCGCCTCCCTAACCTGTCCATCCTCCCTGGACCGACCTATCCACCACCCCCCACTCCCCACCTACACTCCCGTCTACTGGCTCCATCCCCGCCTCGTTGACCTGTCTGTCTCCTCTCCACCTATCTTCTCCTTTATCCATCTTCTATCCGCCTCCCCCCCTCTCCCTATTTATTTCAGAATCCCCTTCCCAATTTCTGGAGAAGGGTCTAGGTCCAAAACGACAGCTTTCCTGCTTGGCTTGCTGTGTTCATCCAGCTCTACACCTTGTTATCTCAGATTCTCCAGCATCTGCAGTTCCTACTGTCTCTGATTCTATACAACTAGAGTATTAACCCACCTCACCCCCTGCAGCACTGGGGGGGACATTTCCAACTGCAATTGTTGTGACAGATGTTTGGAGAAGAATTGTGGGCAGTTGTATTTTGGCAGATACAGGAACTGTCCAATTCATTTATAATAGGACCTTACAGTCAGCAGACTAAAGTAGCATTTATTTCAATGGCAAGTAATCAACATATCTGGTATCAAGAACATCAATGCATCAAATATGCTTTAGTCCAGTGCTGCAACATGTTCACATGGAATAGTTTTCCAGTTGAATTTGGCAGCCATCCGAGTTTCCTTTGGGACGATTGTGTAATTACAGAACAGCACCAACACACTCAACCCCTTGTTGCAAGATAACAACCTTTCCACACAATTATCAGAATGATATGAATTTAAAGCTTAAATTTACAAAATATTTTACAACTACTCATACATAAATCCAAAGGGCTCAAGAGCTGAAAGAAATCCATCAGTAAATTAAGTGAAATCACCACATCGTTTGGGAGTTGATGGAGATGAAACTGGATTGGTTCACTACAATCTCAACTTTTCCCAAAATAAAGTGTCATGGAATTCATTATCACTTTTTAAAAATCACCTTCAAGCACTGAAAACACAAACTTTACTTTTAATATTACACATGGCTCAGACTAAAAAAAAAATTCACTAAATCTGTCTGAACTAGGTTTTCTTTTCCAAATAGAAATATTGCCATGTACTCACCTAGCCACTTGTAAAAGAAGTACAACAGAACAATCATCACAGAACAGATGACAACAAAAACCACAACAGTTAATGGAGTCAGCATCGCAGATGAGTCCTTGGTCTTGTCCTCACCATTTGACTGTGGTCTGGAGTCAGACAGTGTTGAACTTCCACTTCATCCCAGAAGGAAATGAGATTGTAAATGTTAATGGTTTATAAAACTGAATCCTTCATTGATTGAGAATATGACAGAATACTTATCAAGCAATGGCAAGACCTTCTGCTAATCTACAACAAAAAAAAAATCAGATCTCATTAATAGAAAACAAACACAGACAATGAAATTCAACAAGTTTGACAGCATCTATGGAGAGATAGCAGAATTCATGTTTTGAGTCTGATTCTGAAGAACAGTCACATCAATCTAATTTATCTGGACTCACTCTTGGTAAAGAGACACCGATAAAACTGCTAAACAAAGTAAACAGTTTTATCTATCTCTGGAGGGTAGAAGGAATTCAAGAACAGGTAGCATGTGCCTGGTAGGAAAATGACCAATGTCCACACCTTCTGACAAGTAGATCATACAGTGGGATTACAGTTCCAAATGGGAATAGTAACAGCAGCAAGCACCCAACAAATAAGGATTTAATAAGTCACCCAACACTGGGAGATGCTACCCAGTGCAGAATAGACAGGGCAGTTGCTCAGAGCTCATCACCCCTCACAAAACAGTCCCAAGCCATTGCTGCTTCATTTTGTAGATTAAGTGAGTAGTTCCTTAGGACAAGTAACAATCTCAAAGACAACATATACTTGGAACATAAATTGCTAAGTTTCAAATCATCTGACATTCGGCTACTGAGTCTATACCTTCCATGTTCGTCCATCCCACTCCAGTAACTTCCAACAGCAACTGTAGCAACAGCAATAACGAAGATGATCAGGATGCTGTAATCCAGGACAGGCACAGGAGGGGAATAGAGTGCACCTGAAATGTGATCGCCAAGTATCTGGAAGCAGAAGTTATGTCAAATACAGTCACAGAGCACGGAAACAGACCCTTTGGCCCAACTCGTCCATGCCAACCAGGTTTCCTAAACTTAACTAGTCACATTTGGCCCACTTCCCTCTAAACCTGTCCTATTCATGTACTTGTCCAAATGTCTTTTGGATGTTGAAATTGTACCTGCATCTATCACTTCCTCTGACAACTCGTTCCAGAGACACACCTCCCTATGTGAAAAGGTTGCCCCCTCAGATCCCTTTTAAATCTTTCACCTCTTACCGTAAACCTTTGCCCTCTACTTTTGGATTCCCCTACTCTAGGGAAGACCTTTACTATTAATGCCCCTCAAGATTTTCTTATACCTCAATTCCACCAGTCTCAGTAACATTCTTGTAAACCTTTTCTGCATCCATGCAATTTAGTAACATCCATCCAATAATAGGTCAACCAGAACTGTACACAGTACTCCAAAAGCGGCCTCACCAATGCCCTGTACAACCACAAGACGATATCCAAGTCCTACACTCAATGGTCTGCCCTCATCTACCTGCTTGGTCACATCTTAAAAAATACTCACTGGTCTGGATACTGCCCAGATCGCTCTCCTAGCATCCCAATATCCACCTTAGGATATCTAGGGGTAGTACAGCGAAGAGGTTTAACACTGCCCTCTGAATCAAAGATTAAAAAGTCCAAACGGCCATGTTGCCTACCCACTGCCAGGGGTCAGGACACATGCTCAGGGCTGGAAAGGAACTTGCGGGGGGGCGGTGGGAATCCAGTGTTCATGGTCCATGTAGATACCAATGACATAGGTAGAACTAGGAAAGGGGCTAGGAAAGCTAGACACTAAACTAAAAATAACCATAATATAATCTCTGAAATATTACCTGAGACATGTGAAGTGGTTATAAATGTACATAAAACTAGAAGTAAATATGTGGCTCAAAGACCGGTGTGGGAGAAATGTGTTCTGGTTTGTGGGACACTGGCATCAGTACAGAGGAAAGAGCAGACTGCACCGTTGGCATGGTCTACATCTGTACTGGTACCATGGTTCTCGAAACCTGCCAAAATAGGACAGCAGAGGGGGTTTTACATTAAATAGTGGGGGCAAGTGATGAAATGTGGAAGATGTGAAATAACTAAATCACTGACAAGAGGAAAAATAACATGGTCAATGAGGCTCAGAGAATGGCAAATAATGACAGATAAAAAGACTAAGCACCAATAAAGACTCCATGTTACAAAAATAACAAAATTTCCAGCGATAGTTGTAAATCAGGAGGTGGAGGGGAGAGGGGAACTCAATAAAATTACAAATCACCAGGGAATTGATACTGAGCAAACTGACAGGATTGGCACTGACGACCCCAGGTCCAGAAAGTTTTGAAGGTGGCTAGTGAGGAAGAAGATGATTTGATGTAAATTCTCTAAAATCTCCTACATTCTGGAAATGTTTCATCAAACTAGAAAATACAAAATATATCTTCTCTTTTCAAGAGAGGGAGGCAGAAAACAAACCATAGGCCAGTTAGCTTGATGTCTGTCATGGGGAAGGTTTAGAATCAATTATTGAAGAGATTGTAGCTGCGCACTTAAAAACTCAAGGTAATTAGGATGGAGGAGGAGTGTGGTTTATGACGAGGAAACTGATCGACAATGGAGTAGGCTCAAAGTATTCCTGTACACAAGTCTCAAAAGGATAGAATACAAGTACATGTCAACATTCCATTAGCTTTCCTATCTTTTAGGAACAGTTAAATTTAACATAAAAGAAAGTTGCAGTTCAGTTACACAGAGCATTGGTGAAACCACATCTCGAATACTGTGTGCAGTTTTGTTTCAATCTTATATAAAGGAATGATATAAATGTGTTGGGGGCAGTTCAGAGATTTACTAGATTGATACCAAGAAGGAGTGGGTTGCCTTATGAGGCAAGGTTGATCAGACTGGGTTTATTGCCACTGGAGTTCAGAAGAGCGAGGGGTAACGTGATCTAAGTGTACAAGATCCTGAATGGTCTTGATAAAATGCATGGAAAGGATGCTGCCACTTGTGAATCGTCCAGAAATAGGGAGCAGTGCTTTAATGTTATGGGTTGTTGTTTTAGAACCAAGATTAAGAGAAAGTTCTTTCCCCCTCAGTTGAGACACCTTGGAGCTCTCTGTCCCACAAAGTGGCATATGAGGTCATTAAATATTTTTAAGGCTGAGATAGATACATTCTTGTTAGGCAAGGGAATCAAACATTCACAGAGGTGGAAGTAATGTAGAATTAAGAACACAAATAAATCAGCCATGATTTGATTGATTGGGACAGGAGCTTGAGACACCAAATGGTCCATTCCTGCTAATTCATATGTTTGTTCAAGTTGTGCCTGAAATTTGAAGTATCACAGATAGAATAAGTGAACACGATACAAAGCTTGGACAAGTAGATGATCAAGTTGAAGAAGGGGCAGAAGTGACACACCTCAAGAACCAACACTGGTTCCACTTTTGATGGTTTTTAGTTTGGGATTTGGACCTAGTGAGCAGAGTGTCAATTTACAAATGACAAAACAGGTGGTTGCTGAAAACAGTACAAATTGTGGACAGGTTAGTGAAACAGCTCACAAATGCAACTGAAGAGGCGATAAGATCGGGAAAAACAGGAATGCATGTGAACGAACAGAACGATTTCAAATATTCCCCTGAAGGTGGAAATACAGGCAGGTGAAGCCATATACATGCCCACAGCACCTTTTTAAAAGCAGAGGCAGAGAACATGAGTGAAATAGTAATATAATTGGATTGAAAAATTAGAAGATTGTGCACAGTTAGAGAAAGGACATTTCAAAATATATAAAAAGGGATAGTCACAGAGTAGATACAGCTAAGATCACTCCCCCGGTTGGAAGTCTAGAACTGGGGGCAGACCTCAAAAATAAAAAAGGAGATATCACCTCAGAATGATTACAGGAGAATTTATTTTACTCTAAAGGTTAAGAACCTTGGGACCACTCTACACAGTGAGCTCTGAAAGCTTGGTATTTGTGACTAACAGAGACTGAAAGATTTCTGGTTTCCAGTGGTGTACAAGGTAAGGGGAATGGGGTGGGTAAAAGACATTGAAATGTTTGATCAGCCATAAATCATTGAACAATGGGGCAGATATGAGGCCTTAAATGGCCTCCTCCTGTACCAAATGCTCCTTCTTCATCCAGTTGGGAGGATTGATAACCAGGGATCAACTTCAAACCATTATGAAAGGATGAGGCGAGTGTGCAGGTTGGCTGTGACTACCCACGGCCAGATCTCTGATTAGTCCTCAGTATCTGCATTCATTTAAGATGAATCAGCTGGGGGACGTCTGGACATTTACAGCACTAGATAAAGAGAAACAAGAACTAAATGATTTTTTTTACTTCAACAGTGGGGGTGATGTGGTGGGGAGCAGACGATATCCCCATTAAGGGCGGCCAGAACATGGAATTGTTTTACCAGAGAACGGTTGAACAAGATTACGCTATTTTGCATTAGGGAAATATTTCTTCAGAAAGATGGAAGACACGAGAAAAGAGACAGAGCCACATGGTTATCTCTGCATTACTCAAGAATGTTGCATCCCTTTTGCTCCTCTCACCTCAGCAACATTGTGGAAATTAACTGCGAATGAAAGGCACTTACTGCAAGGCAGGGTGAGGGGAGAATAAATCCACCTTTAATCGAAGTAGAATACCGCTTTTGAACAAGGTACGACATTTAAAGTGAAACTATCAGATAGGAAAGATAAAAGGTTTACCTTTCTCATCATCAGTATATCATGATAATCAATGAGAGCAACTGGAATGTTGAGCTTCTCAAAATCAGACTTGTTTCCTGCAGGAGGACTCTGAAACAGATCATCTGTAAGTGCAGCAAACTAACAAGCCAAAGGCATTCATCAAAATGTTACTGTCAATTATGAATTTAAGCAAAAATCTTTGAATCCTAAAAATTGTTTTTACAGCTGAAATATCAGGGATAATAATACCCAGAATCATGCTCGTTGCTACTTCTTCCAGAATCCTTCACTCAGTGGAAACACAGCTGGTCAGAGATACTAATCAAAAAAAAGTTTAAAAGGGCCCTTAAATGATCACCATTGGTCAATTAATTTAATTTGGGAGAGCTCAAGGAGCCAGAACTAGAGGAGTGCAGATATCCCAAAAGGATTATGGGGCTGGGGAGAAAAAAAAACAACAACCAACAAAGGCAATAAAGGGCAAGGCCATGCAGCAATTTGAAAACACAACTGATTGAGAATCATAAGGTCACGATGCTGTTTGACTGGGAGCAAGTTAAGAGCAGGTGGTGAACCGGACTTGGTGCGAGTTTGAACATAAGCTTTTTTTTTTTAAAAAATGTAAGTTGCATAAAGTTGCTCTGTATTTCTTTAGGTTTAGACATTTAAAGACCATCTTAAAATAGTTGTTGATTATGGAATAAAAACCAAAAGAACTGCAAATGCTGTAAATCAGGAACAAAAAAAAATTGCTGGAAGAGCTCAGCAGGTCTGGCGGCATCTGAGAATGAAAAAACAGTTAACATTTTGGGTCTGATTATGGAACTGGATTAGATAGATACAAGGAAACTGCTCGTATAACTTCCCTCATAGGCAGTGTTCATGTTTAATTTCTAATCAGTGGCGATCCAAAGGGTATTAATAGTGATTGATTTAATGGTGAAAACTTTGTTGAATGTCAAGGGGAGGCAAATTAAACTTGCTTTAAGTAGGGAGACAGCCATTATCTAGCATTTGACAAAAGACAAGAGGCAAGAGCAGAGAAATGGAGTGGAAGGACAGATCAGTCAATGATCTGACAAGAATAGAATGGGCAGCAACTGTGACTAGGTTAGAAAGAGGGTCCTACAAAAGGATGTTAGCACAAATGAACTACTTCAGGCTTCATCTAATTTTGACAGAAGTTAAGGCCAATCCCACTGTGATAATCAAATCCTCTTTAAGAGAAATTATTCTTCTAGGCTTGGGGTTGAGATGCAGTGGTTGACTCAACATGGTCAGTTAGATATTAGTAATATGTAGGACCACTGGATTTTAACAAAGTACAAACTACTCATATGAACATTTTATATTTAAAAAAAAATTCAGAACTTGTCATTCATATTTAGACTTACTAAACCAGCCAAACTGGCAATCAGCAACGCTTTGGCAAAATGCTTGTGGGCAATCTGTGCCTTCCTTATGAAGGTGCAGTTCCCTCTCTTCACCACAACAAGCTTGTCCTTTATGCCATCTGGGGGCACATCTGTCGAGTCACAGAGTATGGTACTTGTCAAATCTTGTAATGGATACTCAGTCTACAAAGAAACAAAGTAGTAATAACAATGAGTCCTTGCGTTCTGAACATCTTCAAGTACCCAGAAATTGACAAAATGGCAATGATGGGATCTCTCGTGCACAGCACACCGTTTCTTGGTCTGCTCAGATTTAGATTGGATTTGTTGTGATGCAACTGTTGAGCTGAGTTGAGAAGGTCACAATGACAAGATTTGGGACTGAATCTGTTTCGAAATAGATCAACAAAAATTATGTTGCTCAGACTGGCCCAAAACCTACAGCACCCCTAAACTGAAACTTCACTTAGCAGAACCAGTTTTAAAATTTGCTGTTCCAATGTGGAGCAAAAGCTCAAATTGAAGTCTTGTTAAGCTGCAGTTAGGCTTTCCTTTATTTAATCACAAGGTACACAGGTGCCTTACTCCAGATTTGCACACGTATGATGTGGATTTAATGTTACTGATATTGAATTAAGACACAGGAGTCAGACAGACAACATGAAGATTTTGAGAAAAGAATCAAGACAAAAGTTCAAAATACAGGAGCTCTCAAGATTGTCTACAGCACTGGATACCGGCTGATTGGGCAGATTGCAACAGAAAGCTGTTTGCCTCAGGAACCGGGGGGGGGGGGGGGGGAGGGAGGGAGGGAGGGAGAAAAAAAGAAAGAACAAAAGAAAGAACAAATGATATGGATAGCACCAGGCTAGGCCGTTATGCCTTCCATGACCCAATAGCTTGCTGATGGTATTAAGGCTCACAAAGAAAAGTTGATGTGGTTTAAAGGTACTGGAGACTAATCAGTGTCTAAAGAACAAAGACAGGAGCCAATGTGACTTGAGAAATGGGAGATTAATTCAATAAATCAAAGAACTGCTGCACAGGAAGGGCCTAATCGGCCCTCCATGCCTGCAGCAGCTCATTAAATGAGCACCATCAAATGCTGATACCCTCTTGAAAGCCTCAATTGAACCTGCCTCCACCATACTTCCAGGCAGTCCATTCCAAATCATAACTCATCACCTTACTTCTCTTGCAAATCACTAAATCTATGCCCTCTTGTTCTTGTTATTACACAATTGGAAAAAGTTTCTTCCTTTCTTTCAAGCTGGCTTATGATTTTCAAAATCTCTAATCAGATCCCCCTCTTAGTCCCAACTTCTTCAATTTATGCTTATAACTGAAGTACCTCATTCTTGGAACCATTCTTGTAAACCACTTCTGCACTCTCTCCAACACATTCAAATTTTTCCTATAATGTTGCACACACAAATGTAAACAATATTCTAGTTGAGGTGTAACAAACATCTTGTACAAGTTCAACACCACCTCCCTGCTCTTTTATTAAAAGAATACTGTATTCTTTATTTACTACTCTCTGTACCTGCCCTATCACCTTCAATGATCAGTGTACATACACACCCAGATCCTATGTTCCTCCCTTAGAATCATACCCTATCTTTTATATTGGTCTTTCAATGTACCAAAACTTACATGCCACCTACATGCCCACTCCACCAACTTGTCAATATCCTCCTGGACTTCCACACTGTTCGCCTCACAGTTTACAATGCTTGAGTCTAATGACATGTGCAGACTGCAATCCAAGCTCCAGATGATTAACATACATCAGAAAAAGCAACACTAACCTTTAGAGAATTCCACAACAAACCTCCTGCCAGCCTGAAAAATATCTGTTGATCGTTACTCCCTGTTTCTTATCTTTCAGCCAATTTAAAATACACATTGCTACTGACCCTAACCTAACTTTCAAGTCTGTTGTGTAGCACTGTATCAAATACCTTCTGGGAATCCATGGACACCACATCAGTGTTACTCACATCAAGCCTGCAAGCTCTCCAAAAAACTTCAATTTAGTTAACCACGATTTCCCCTTTAGAAATCTGTGCTGTCTCTTCCCAAACCAACTCACTTCTTTCTATATAACTACTAATTCCATCCCAAACTGTTTCTAGACATTTCTCCACTTTTTTTTTAAAGAAAGCAGTATTCAGCTAATGGAATATTTGCTCCTCTATGAAAAATGAAATCATTATTAGTTTTGGAGCTGCATGTTTATAATATAAAAGCTGACACAGCTGTAAATAAAAACTGATACAGTGTATATAAAAATCCATCTCTATCATTCACCAGCCAGCTTTCTGGATCAGGATAGTGCAGGAAAAGAAGAAAGCAACAAAAAGCCAAAAGAGAGCCTTCATTTGCAGCAACCGCGTTACAAAGTTACTGCTGTTGGGCTGATTACTTACAGCATTATCCAGAGACTTTGGAAAGGGCATCCAATCACCATTGTAGAAAACACAGTACTCCCTCACAAGGGTACTACTGAGATTACTGACAGCATGAAGAATACCTTGCTCTGCCCCAACCTGCACAAGAAAGATGACGGTCAGGACATGGAGGAATAGGTTGGGGTAATGTGGAGAAAACACTTGCCCTGAAGGGTCGGTGGGCGTAACGTCAGTCCCGGGGGGGTGCAGCGGAAGAGAATAACACCGACCCCGGGGGTAGGGGACTAACCGCCTCCGGGTGGGGGGGGGAAGAGAGGGATAGGCGGATCCAGCCCGACCCCCGGGGGGAGGGGAGTGGG
>NC_063364.1:34976923-34977354 GCF_021869965.1 Rhincodon typus | reverse complement strand
GAGTGGGGAAAGAGGGATAGGCGGATCCAGCCCGACCCCCGGGGGGAAGGAAGCGGATTGAGCGGCAACTTCCGGAAAACATTGGGGGTTTCCAGACCCATTCGAGGCCCCGCACCTGGCACAGGCCAAAGAGCAGCAGCAACCTGACACTAGAGCCCGGCCTCCAGCTCAGTCCGGAGTCCATCGCTCCCATAACTCCGGTCGCGGCACAGGCGCAAAGCTGCCCTTTAATAGCGCCTCTTCCGGTCCTGTGACGTCATCCGGCGACAGCGCCACCTTGAGGACAGGAGGAGCGATGACCGCGAGCGGTCACAGCGCCACCCGGAGGATAGGAAGAGCAATGACCGTGAGCGATCACAGCGCCACCGTGAGGACAGGAAGTGCAATGACGGTGAGCGGTCACAGCGCCACCCGAATGCAATAGAGATGGA
>NC_063364.1:34950860-34976423 GCF_021869965.1 Rhincodon typus | reverse complement strand
ACTTCCTTACATTGGTATCACATCTGTAAGCTCCACTCCCTCCACTGCCAATGCATCTATAAGATGCATTGCAGAAATTCATCAAAGATCCTTCGAAAGCACCTTCCAAATCCACAACCACTTCCATCTAGAAGGACAAGGGCAGTGGATGTATGGGAACACCACCACCTTTAAGCTCCTATCGAAGTATCAAGAAGGTGGCAGGGTAAGTCGCTCTGTTCAGAGCTCCACACTGCTCGTCAGGTCCCTTTTCCTTTTTCTTTTTCTCCTCCTCTTCTCTCTCCATGGGCCATAAATGCTGGCTGGAAAGCAATGCAGAAGTGAATAAAAAGATAGTGCACAGCAGCTGCACTTCAGCAGAGAACTGGATTTAGGATGCCAAGACAACAGTAACCCAAAATCAACATTAGCCATCTGGGAAGTTGCCTATTTGATAGCAGGATAGCGCCTTAATTTTTGTGAATTGTTGCTCTTGTTGACTGCATGTATGTTTTAAATTATTTTTGGAATGTTTAGGCTATTGTTGGGCTTTGGCAAGAAACATATTTTAGTTTGAACTTGTTCTTCCATCTTTTGAATCCAGTCTCTGAGAATTTTATAAAGTACAAGCTGGTCCTAGCTGGTCACAGGTTTTACTGGAATAGGATGTTATTGATGTTGACTGATTCAATCGTTTTCAATGACTTTTATTCCGTAGGGTAATCTCCCTTCAGATTATAAAATTACTTTGATTGATGTGGGCCTCGTCATTGAATATCTTATGGGTGGAACTTATCGATGTACATACACAAAGAAACGTTTCCGAATTATCTACAACAACCTCCATGGAAATAATAGGGTACGTTCTCTTTGTGGAATATCGCATTAAGTACCAGCAAACTGACCTGTGAAGTTATGATGAAGTAACAAGTTGGGGTGGGGAGGTGCAACCATTTCCATATTGTCCTATAATAAAGCACTATGAGCGCTGGAGATGTGAAATATACAAAAATAGAAATCGCCATCAGAATCCTGAACATTTCGAATTCTGAAGGGTAATTGGACTCGGAACGTGAATTGTTCTTTGCCACAGATGCTGCCAGACCTGCTGAGTTTCTCCAGCAATTTTAGTTTTTGTTCCTTATTTACCTACTTTATTTGTTCCGATAATTTTTAGTTTGTGCCTTCCCTGACCATTCAGTTGTTAAGGTGACATTTAAAGAAAAAGGTTCATTGATGTTATTAACTGTTTTGCTCTTTGCAACTTGAAACAAGAAGTATATGAGAGGTTGTTCCAGGCCTTAATCCTAAATGGAAGCAATTTTGCAGCACCACTGGTGATTTTTTTTTTTAAAGTTGATGAGCAAAACCCTGTCCGTAACATTCTCTAACAACCTTTTCTTTTGTATTTTTCAATCTAGCGATCTGGACGGCATTCATCAAGTAGTATACCTCAGTTACGTAAGCACCAAGAGTCCCTGACTAATCGAGCAGATAAAAAAGAGAAGACTCGACATAATCACTTCATTAAAACTGCGCAGCCTTACAAACCCAAGGTATGAACAGATGGTTTGTATATCTGTCCTACTTGGATCTCGAACACAGAACTTTGTAAAGGACACCAGGCACCTGCTGAGCTGTTTGTTTCACAGGGTATTGAGGTTTCGAGGATCGGAGCAAAAATTTGAAATTCATGAATGTGTTTAATTGTTTGAAGTTGATTTTGGCGTCTTAAAAAAAGCTTTTTGTACTTTGCCAGCGCAGTCAGGGTATGGGACAAGGGGCCCCATATATTGTATATTTAATACAAATTCAACCTTGCATCACAGAGCAAGTTGCTGTTTCTCTAATTGGTTTTCAGTCAGTAATAAACAAAATAGCTGACTGTCTTTCTGTTTTTTCAGCCTGAATCCTCTGTTGATCAGGGGAAGAAAAAGAGAACCAAAGATGAGGTTGTGGACATTGATGACCCAGAGACCAAACGTTTTCCTTACCCTTTCAACGAGCTGCTCGTCTGGGCTGTATTAATGAAGCGGCAGAAAATGGCCATGTTTTTCTGGCAGCATGGAGAAGAGTCCATGGCCAAGGCTTTGGTTGCATGCAAGCTAAATCGATCTATGTCCTGTGAGGCAAAACAGAGTGATGTAGTTGATGATACTTCTGAAGAACTCAAACAGTCTTCCAGGTCAGTCTTTATAAAGTGCCCATGGTGTAGAATTTAATAATTATGGAAGTACTTTCGTGTTTGGTGCAAAGTAAAGCTGTTTTATCAGAACAGTCCGTCCTCAAATTTAATAAAATTGTATACATGTTTACCATACACAGAGCCAATTCTAATTTGCACCCTTTTTAAACACTGATTTATGTTGCACCGTGTTGCATTTAACCTCCAGCTAAGAAATTTATTTGTGCCCTTATCCCGACATTTTGCCAGTGTTGCTTTTCAACTGTTGCCTTAGCTGTGAGAATACCATAAGTTGTTGCTTTCCTGTCTCTCAAAAAGAGAAAAGAATTCCAAGAAAGAAACCTGTTTCCTGGAAATTGATGGTACAGTATACTTGGTGAAGCCACTATTCCAGTGCACAGTATCCAGTATTGTGACTTGTAAGATCCCTTGTGCTCTGAACAGAAAACTAGCAAAAAAAAAAGAGAGCCCATTTCTGAAGAAGAATCCTGACCCAAAACGTCAGCTTTCCTGCTCCTCTGATGCTGCCTGGCCTGCTGTGTTCCTCCAGTTTCACACTGTGTTATCTCAGACTCCAGCATTGGCAGTTCTTACTATCTCCTAGCAAAAGGTGTTATCTGTTTAGCAGAGGAGATCACAGGAAGAATATCTAACCACATTTTTGAGGTTTTTTGAGCACAGTCTAAACAAAGAAGTTGATACTTAGGAAGGGAGTTCCAAACGCCTAGACTTGCTGAAGGCATAGCAGCCATTTGTGGATGAAAGATTTTTTTATGCCCAAAAGAGGCTAAAATTAGAGGGAAGCTGTACTCTTGACAGGATGGAGAAGAATAGAGTAGGGAGAGACCACAAAAGAGTTTGAACTTGAGGCTGAGAAATTTCAATTTGAGGGTTTCTGAAGCCAAAGATAAATGAAATTTTGGTGCAGGTTGGATATGGACAGCAGTGCTTTCAATGAAAAACATGTAATGTGCAGATCCCCTTAAATGCAATGTTAACTTTCAGCTTGGGAAGCCTCAGCATTTCTGACACACTTTCTTTTTCGACTTTTAATAAAAGTAGCCTAGGCCTAAATTTGAACTAGACTCTTATAAAATAAATTAACCACTATATTTCCTTGAAATAATGTGCTTAATTTGGAATTAGCAGGAATTCAAAGACAAGCCCTCTATTAGTACGCCTGCTACCTCATTAGAGCTGCTTTTGTTGATTTGCAGCAGCAGGTACATGTGATTGCTTACATCAGGCTCTCATTTTTGTTTAAACAAGTGATCACTGTCTCCACCTGAATTGAATTGAACTTGAGAGGCAACATTAATATTTAAATATGCTGCTTTTTTTGTTTCAGTGAATTTGGTCAATTAGCAGTTGATTTATTGGATCAGTCCTTCAGGCAAGATGAAACTATGGCCATGAAGTTACTGACTTATGAATTGAAAAACTGGAGCAACTCAACCTGCCTCAAATTAGCTGTTCACTCGAGACTTCGTCCATTTGTAGCGCACACATGCACCCAAATGCTGCTGTCAGACATGTGGATGGGAAGGCTGAATATGAGAAAAAATTCATGGTACAAGGTAACATTTATCACGTGCTGGATTTCATTAAGGAGAATGAGAGTAATTAAATATGTCGCTCTTCCAGAAAACAAGCACAGACTGAATGGAATAAGATAATCCTGGAAATGCTCAGTAGGTCTGGTCAATCTGTAGTGTGATAGAGTTGAAAAATGAGAGAGAGAGAGAGAGGGATCTGTGGGGTTCTGGTAAAAGGTCATGGACTTGGAATATGAACTCTGTTTTTCAATCCACAGGGTCTATCACGGTATCTTGCTGTTGTTAACATTTTTGGTCTGTGACCTTACATCAGAAGTGGGGGGAAAAAAATTTAGAAATGTAATAGCGAGCAATTGAAAGGGCTCCGGATGGAAAGAAAAGAAGGACTAGGTCTGTGAATAGTTGGAAGGAAGGAGTGATGAAACACATTCATGTGTAAGAGCAAAGGGTGAAAGAAAGGAGGGACAAAACAAAACAACAATGTCTAGAGGAGGTGGGACTGGCAGGATTCTGAATAATTGCCATTCCAAAAGTCTTGAAAGTAAGAGATGGAGGAAATAGCAAACCGAGAAAAGGCAAAATGAAATGCAGGCAGAGATTATGATATAGAATTGTTGATCTCCATGTTGAGGAAGATGCTGTTCTTGAATCTGTTGATTTGTGTGTTTAAGCTTTTGCATCTTCTGCCCAACAGAAGATGTTGGAAGAGATTATAACTGGGTGGGAAGGGCCTTTGATTATGTTGGATGCCTTTCTGAGGCAGTGAGAAGTATAGATGGCGTCAATGGATGGAAGGTTGCCTTGTGTGATGACAGGGCTGTGTTCACACTCTCTCCGTAGTTTCTTATGGCCCTAGGCAGAGCAGTTGCCGTACCAAGCTGTGATGCATTCAGATAGAATGCTTTCTATGGTGCATCTATAAAAGTCCATATGTATACTTACAGACATGCCAAATTTCCTTAGCCTCCTGAGGATGTAGAGGCATTGTTGTGCTTTTTTCACCATCGCATCAATGTGGTTAGACGAGGACAGATTGTTGGTGGTCGTCATTCCTAGGAACTTGACGCTCTCGGCCATCTCTGCCTTGGCTCCAGTGATTAGATGGGGGTGTGCCCTCCTCCTTCCTGAAGTCAATGACTACCTCTTTTGCTGACCTTGAGGGAGAGACTGTTATTTTTACACCATGTCACCATGCACTCTATTTCTTTCCTGTATTCTGTCTCGTCACTGTTTGATATCTGGCCTATACCGATGGTGCCGTCAGCGAACTTGTAGATGGAGTTTGGATGAAATTTGGCCACACAGTGAGGGGCGGGGTGTCGATGTTGAGTATTGTTGTGGAGGAGGTGCTTTTGGCTGTTCTCACGGATTGCAGCCTGTGGATCAGGAGGTCGAGGATCCAGTTGCAGGTGGATCAGAGACCTAGGTCTGGGAGTTTAAAGATTAGTTTGGTTGGACTTGTCGTATTGAAGGTGGAGCTGTAGACAATATGTAGGAGCTTGATGTAGGTATCCTTGCTATCCAGATGTTCCAGGGATGAGTGTAGGACCAGGGAGATGGCGTCTGCTGCAGACCAGTTGCTTCAGTGGGCGAATTGCAAGGGATCAAGGCAGGCTGGGAGGCTAGAGTTGATATAAGCCATGACTAACCTCTTGAAGCACTTTATAATTATGGAGGCCAGAGCCACCAGGCGGTAGTCATTGAGGCACGCGGCATGAGTTTTCTTTTGAGCCAGGATGTTGGTGGTCTTCGTGAAGTAGGTGGGGACTTCACATCGTAGAAAGGAGAGATTAAAGGTGGATGTCAGCAAATACTGCCACCAGCTGGTATATGCAGGATCTGAGTGCATGGCCAGGGACTCCATCTCAGCCAATCGCTTTCCGTGGGTACGCTCTGAGACCGACCTGATGTCCCCAGTGGTGACTGAGGAAACTGGTGTATCTGAGGCTGTTGGAGCAGGTGACACCGTTTGACTGACCTTGTGTTCAAAACAAGTGTAAAATACATTGAGCACATCAAGGAATGATGTGTTTTTGTCCTCTACTCTGTTCTGCTTTGCTTTGCAGCCTGTTAAGTTGTAAAGGCCTTTCCACGAACCATGTTTAGTTTGGGTCTCTAGCTTAGTCTGGTATTGCCTCTTGGCATCTCTAATGGCATTATGGAGGTCCTATGTAATGGTCAGGGTCATCTGACTTGGACTTCACTAGGCAGTGGATCTCCCAGTTCATCCACGGTTTTATCCGGTTGGAAAACATTTGGATTGACTTTGCAGGCAGTAAGTGTGGTTAAACAAGAAATTGTTTAATGTGAGAACAAGTTCAAGCAGATGGAGGAAGGTGATAGAAGATGGGATCTGGCTGGGCCTCTGTTCAAGAAAAAAGTGAAAATTGTTTCATACCATCCTGCTATGGAATGGAGGTGTTGAGGGAATGTGGTGAAAAGGAGATGGTTGGGCCAGGAAGCTGAAAGAACAATAGTTTCCTATTTAAAGAGCAACTCTGGTCAGGGCTGGAACTGGGGGCATTTAACAGAAAATTGTTAGAAGGATACAGACATGTTGAAATTGACTCAATGCATTTATTTTTTGGTCAGGTTATTCTTAGTATTCTCTTCCCACCTGCTATTCTCATGCTGGAATTTAAAACCAAGGCTGAAATGTCTCATATTCCTCAAACCGAAGATGCTCATCAAATGAACATGGAAGACAGTGAACATAACTTTCAGAGCCCAACTGATCAAATCTCAATGGTAAGATTGATTCTGGTAGAGTCCATAAGAATAGTTGTACGAGATGAAACTAAACCCTTAAAGGGAGAGTCAGAGCTCAAGTGGTAATATCACTGAGCTAGTAATCTAAAACCCCAGGCTAATGGAATAGGACATAGATTCTCATCTTAACCTGGTAGATGGTGAAATTTGAATGCAGTAAAAATCTGGTGTATAATGGTGTTCAAATAATTACCATGCAGCCATTGTCATAAAAACCCATAATGTTTACCAGTGTCCTTGAGGGAACAAAACCTGATGTCTTAGCCTGGTCTGGACTACATGTGACGCCAGACCCCCTGCAATTTGGTTGACTCTTAACTACTTTCTGGGCAACAAATGATGACCTATCCAGCCATGCCCATATCGCATGACCTATTGAAAAAGAAAACACATCTTGGGGAGTCCCAATGCGCTGACTGTGTAGTAATTTCCCAATAATTTAAACTTTAGATGGCCAGTTACCAAAACCCCCCTGAAAATGTTCCCAAGTCGTTGTTACTGTTGGAGATGTAAGAGGGTTCAGGTGCACTGTGTGTTAATATTTTTCTAAGAAACAAAAAAGGATTAAAATGTTCTCTAACTCCTGGTTAAATAGAAATTGGACCCCCCACATCTGACCCACCCCGTCACCCAATTACCTTAAATCTTTGATTCTGCCAAAGTTGGTATGGGACTTTTACATGTTATTTTGCTGGAATATGGCAGGTATTATCATAAAAAGGGGCTCTTTTCTGTGACAGTGCTATCTGTGTGATTTGCACAACTGCATCTTTTGTGACGCATCCTGCATTGAGCATCAGGCCAAAAGTAAGTGGAACCGCATTCTTAACTGATCTAAGTCGGAAACAGGGAAACTGACTCGGACTGGAAATTTACAACCAACGTTGTAATCTGCAAACTGGTTAAAATGGTTAATCAATTAACCAAAAATAAACAACCACACAAATTGTTGGCTATGCTCAGCAAGTTTGGCAATGTCTGTTTATGTAGAAACGGTATTAAGGTTTCAGATCACGGAGCTCCTTCACAGCTTTCATTTCAGAGAACGCTGTCTGAAAGTAAGAATACATGTAAAATCTAATCAACGTGACAGGCTATCACGGAGCATAGCACCATGATTAATTTTTGATGCTGCATGTGTACCACATAGGACTTTCTTCTGTTTGAGTCAGAGTTCAAAAGTTTATTTGATTGCTTGCTTTCCTTTCCCATACCACACATCTGTCTCTGTTTTTAGGTGACTGTGTCTCAGAATTGTTCAATGTACCAACAAAAGCATTAGTCTCTCTGGATCCTGGGGAGATTGACAGTGTGAGTGCTGGTAGGATGTTTACCCTAGTAGGAGAAAGAGTTTAAAAATAAGGGATCTCCTATTTAAGACAGAGTTGGGTGAGTCAGAGATTCTTTTTCCCCCTGAGTGCAGTGGAGACAGGGTCAGGCTGAGTTCGATAGACTCTGAACTGACAAGGGAGTCAAAGGAACAGTGGGGCAGATGGAAATGTTGAGGCCACAATGAGGTCAGTCTTGATCTGGTCAAATGTTGGAGGAAGCTTGATGGGCCAAATGGCCTTCTCCTGACTCTTCCTGTCATGTGGAGTTGAATCCTGAAGTCTCTGATTTGGCAGTAAATTTTGGAAGTTGTGTAACATTATTGTGCTCAAACAACCAACAGAATAATTTGGTTTAAATGCTAAATGCCCATCATTGTAGGCTTGTCACCCCCACAAGTTTTGTCCTTCTAGTGACATCTTTCATACAGAGATCTTTTTCTGCTGTTTGTACAGTGTCATGCTTGTTATTTCCAATGAGCTCAGAGTGTTGCCCTTTTGTCAGGTGAAGTAGGGGGAGGCACACAGTCACAGAATTTATAGACAGAGAGATCAATGGCCAGCGGGATCAAAGGATCATACAAATGGTGTGAGTGGAGTGTTGACAGGCCAAATAATAGGTCTCTGCAGATGATCAAGGGTGTCAACAGCTGAATAACAAGCAAAGGGGTGACCTAAAATCTGATTAAATGAGGCAGAGAGACAATTACAAAATATTAATAATAAGGTGGTGCGGGAGATAAACCAAATGACTGGAATAACATAATAGCCTCCAAGAACCTCCACTTCTTGCTTTCAAACCACCACCAAACATTTTTTTTAAAAAAACCACCATTCACGCAAACTACCCAGCATTCAGGGCAACATTAACCACAACACCACACATTCCTGCCACAGCAATCGCTACAAGACATACCAAATCATTGACATGGACACTACCATCACACGTGGGAACACCACCCACCGCGTACGCGGCAAATACTCATGTGACTCGGCCAATACTCATGTGACTCGGCCAGTGTTGTCTATCTCATACGCTGCAGGCAAGTATGCCTTAAGGCATGCTGTATTGGCAAGACCATGTAGACACCACAACGGATAAATGGACACCATGCAACAATCACCAGACAGGAATGTTCCCTCCCAGTGGGGGAACACTTCAGTGGTCAAGGACATTCAGCCCCTGATCTTTGGGTACATGTCCTCAAGGCAGCCTTTGAGATACACAACGACGCAGAATCACCGAGGAGAATCTGATAGCCAAGTTCCGTAGCCATGAAGATGGCATCAACCGTGATCTTGGGTTCATTTCGCACTACATGTGACCCCATACCACTTCCGTATCTGTGTAAAATCTTCCTTGCCATTTTGTTTTGTCGTCATCACCTTCATAAATTGTTATGATCTCTCTACCTTAATTAGTTTGTACAGTTTTGGATAACTTGTTACTTTGGTAAGACCCTCAGCATGTGACTCTTCAATCCTATCATGTTATTCCAGTCATATAATCCAACGTCACCTTATTTTTAATTTTTTGTAATTATCTCTCTGCCTCATTTAATTGGATTATAGGTCATCCCTTCGCTTGTTATTTGGCTGTTGACACTTTACTCACATCATCTGGCACTCTTGGTTCACCTGCAGAAACCTATTATGTGGCCTGTCAACACTCCACTTGTACCATTTGTATGATCTTTTGATCCTACTGCTCATTGATCTCTCTGCCTATAAATTCTGTGTCTGTGTGCTTCTCTGTCACTTCACCTGACAACAGGGCAACGCTGCAAAAGCTTGTGATTTCACATAAACCTGTTGGGCTGTAACCTGGCGTCGCCTGATTTCTGACCTTGTACTATGAAGGGAAAAAGATGATCAAAAGGTACAAGTTGAAGAAGCGAGAGAATGAAAATGTAATAACTGGATCATGGGGAAAATAAAAAAACTAAGAATGTGGTCTTAAAGCACATGTACCAGAAAAAGAAAATAAAGTTCTCTATATGTTTGTAAAGATATAAACGATTCTATAGAGCACTTAAGACAAAAGTAACAAAACTAGTTCCGTCTGGTTGGTTGGTGGAAGAGTGTGTATTTTTTTTAACCATATAAAACCAAAATTATTAAAATAATTCAACGATATTTGGCTCTTTACAGTGCAAAGCACCAGCTGAGTTTTGGGGCGTTGAAGTCAAGGTGATGTCTGATTTCTCTGATCCCAATATAAGCTTGTGTTTATCAGATATGGTGGTGTTTTCAGCCCTGCTTCCCCCCAAAGATACCTGATCAAACTTGGTTCCTGCTATAGGATCAGGCACTTTGCACAAATCTGCATGGCATTGATAGCCTCCTGAGCTCCACAGCATTGTGAGTGAATATAGATGAATCAATGTAAACGAAGGTGTTAGTGCTTTGATGCAGGAAGAATGTAGGGGTTACTAAGGTACAAGGTTTGTTTATGATTGGGATCTGTACTCCATTCATCTCTTTGTTAGTTACGGCAGAAATGGTGGACATTTTAGCATTTATAAAAGTTCAGAATTTTATAAAACTAACCTTGCTTATGATTAATCCTGGACTACCTTAGTCTGTAAAATACAAAATAACTTGTTAAACTGTTCAAATCAGCAGTTTTTAACACCTGAAGCAATAGTCTCACTTTATGCATGTCATTGTATTTTAAAAAAAAATGGAATATGCATCTAGCACTGTCCATGGTCACACTTAATGGTGCAAAAATGCTGGTTTAAAATATTGACGTTAAAAGTCCAGTATTTTGTAGGGCTGAAACTTGATGAAAAGCATTCTTCTGTCCTTTATCTTTTCATACCTTCTGCATCTGCTAGAATTTATTAAGACTCCTGACATACTCTCTGTATCGGCCAACTTGTATCGCAGAGTAATTCTGGAACTTTATTCTCCTTGGTATCATACAGGAAGTCTTCAAAGAAGAAGGAATCTGTGACCATGAAGTGAAACATGAAGATACAGTTCACATGAAACCAAGGAGGCTGCCTCTCACCAGAAAATTTTACTCTTTCTACCATGCACCCATTGCAAAGTTTTGGTTTAACACAGTAAGTGAGTAAAGTGGAAAAAAGACAATGTCCTGATGAAATGTTTTGGCCTGAAATGTTGACTTTCCTGCTCTTCTGATGCTGTCTGCCCTGCTGTGCTTTTCCAGCCTCATACCTGTAGATGAAAGAAACAATGTACCTGACCTGTTCTAGCAGAGTTCAAAGAAGAAATTAAAGTTGTTTGGATCAAAGACCTCCTTCATTGACTTGGGTTGTACAGGCACAGGTACAACCATTTTAACCTTAGGAACCTAGAGCGAAGCTTCACTCTTGGGGTCCAGGTTGAATAGGTGAAAGAAGCAGCTGGTAATGGGAAAAGTGGCTTTGAGAGAAGAGGTGGTTTCAAAAATAAAAGGGGCTTGACGTAGGCTGATCTCTTGAATTTGAAATGTGTTTCAACACCATAGGACCTGGATATGAATCCAGATCCAAAAAAGTCCTCTTAATTACATCTGTCTGTGCATGGGGTGGCACAGTGGCTCAGTAGTTAGCACAGCTGCCTCATAGAGCCAGGGACAGTGGTCAGTTCACTGTCAGAAAGTTTGGCTTGGGTCAGAGTGTGATTTGTAGTTGTTGGTTGTGGTACTCCTGAGAGTTGCAACGACTAACCTCAGAGTTAGACCAAGTATTAACCAGCTTTACGTTTCCTAGATAAGTATGTGAATAAGTACCACTTGGCTGGCCCAAGAGTCCTATGGAGTGTCCCAAACAGCAGAAATCAGCCCATTGGAAATCTGAACTTGGGCAATTTCAGTGCATGTGCGTGCATCAGAATTTATGCAGTGTCTGGTGGGCATCTCCCAATTTACTTCAAATCTTAGGATGATCAGGATACAAAAGATTTGGGCTCCTGGCTTTGATTTAATTATTCTGTTTCATGTTTTCATTAATTAGGAAGCAAAAGATCATTGCTCTGACCTAAGGCACGTGACTGTAATCAAATTCCTTTGTAATTCCTTTTCATGAAGGTGAATGTTCATTTGTGATGTGGTTGAGGATGAAAATTCTTAAGACAAGATTAATTGAATGTTCCTCTTCAATAATGGAAAATAGCACCCGCTGTTTTGCAAAGATTAACTAGGAAATCTTGAGAGATGAAAAGTAAAAGTAAAGGTTCTCTGAATAAGGCTTTGCTGTTTACTTCGGTAATGCAACAATTGAAGAATTGAGTGCTGAAGAATGAGGACCTTTCAAGTCATTAATCTCTCTCTCTCAAATTCAATCTGTTTCCTTTGCAGTTGGCCTATTTGGGATTTCTCATGCTGTACACCTATGTTGTTCTGGTGGAAATGGAGAATTTACCATCTGTGCAAGAATGGATTGTGATTTCCTTCATTTTTACCTTAGCCATCGAGAAAATTAGAGAGGTGAGGATTATTCTTTTAAACATCTGGACTTGCCACAGCTTAATATTGTGCACAATCAATAAAGTGTTTTGTGCCTTTTTGAAAAATCATTTGGTCAAGGAGCCTGTAGTGTGTCAAGTCCACACTACAGCTCTTTGAACCTCACTGATTACCCAGTCAGGCTATATGAGATGGTTAGCACCTTGGCACTCTTTTTCATACTTGATCTAGTTCGATTTAGTTGAGCGCTAAGACCACTCTACAGCAACATTGCCCCCACCTTGTTGGGTTGCCGTCTCTGACACTGACTCCCTCATTGCCTGAAACCACTGCCCAACAAGTCCTATGCGCTAATCATCTTGTCCTCCCCTAAATTTTCTAGTTCACTTCCCCTCAAATCAGTTCTTGCTCTCTCTATATATTTATTGTGGGTTTCACTGACTAGGCCAGCATTTATCGTCCATCCCTAATTGTCCTTGAGAAGATGAAGTTGACATGTCATGAATCACTGCAGTCTACTTGGTGCTGGCATGCCCACAATGCTTTCAGGATTTTGATGCAGGGATGGCGAGGAGCAGCCAAGTTTATTTCCAAGTATGGGGTGGTGAATGGCTTGGAGGAGAGATTGAAAGTATGAATCTGCTACCCTTGTCATTTCCAATTAGTACAGGGCACAGGTTAGGAAGTTGCTGTTGAAGGAACCTTGTTGAGTTGTTATAGTGCGTGCTGTGGATGGGACACACTGCTGCCACTTGCATTGGTAGTGGAGGGAGTGAATTTGAAGATGTTGGATGTGGTGCCAGTCATGTGGGTTGCTTTGTTCTGGATGGATTTGAGCTTGTGTGTTGCTGGAGCTGAACTCATCCAAGCAAGTGGAGAGTATGTCATCACACTCCTGACATTGTAGATTGTGAACAGACTGTGGGGGGGAATCAGGAGGGGAGTTACTCACCCCAAGATTCTTAGCTTATGACCTGATCTTTTAGCCACAGTATTCACATAGCTGCTGCAGTTCAGTTTCTGGTCAATGGTAACCCCCAGGACATTATTATTGGGGGATTCAATGATTGTAAGACCATTGAATGTCAAGTGACAGTGGTTGAATTCTCTTTTTTTTGGACATGGCCATTGCCTGGCATGTGTCAGTCCAAGCTTAGATGTTGCCCAGCAAGGAAGGTCACGAAGCTGCTGAAGATGGTTGGACCCAAGAAACCACACTGAGGATCTCCTATACTGATGTCCTAAAGCTGAGATGACTGACCTCCAATAAACAAAACTATTAACTTTTGTACAACATATGACTCCAACTGGTGGAGACTCCCCTCCCCAGTTTTGCTAGGTTTCTTTACCACACTATGAAATCTCACTTCATCTCTGGAGTTCAGCTCTTCTGTGGTTGTTTGAACCTGTAATGAGTTGAGTGAGTCTGGTGGAGCTCAGACTGAGCGTTGGCAAGCAGCTTATTATTATGTACTGCTTAATAGCACTGTTGATGACACTTTCCATCACAGTGCTATCTGCCTGTTATTCCTCCCTACTCTTTATAGGACATTTTCCCAGGTAGAGCCAATGCCCAACACCCTGACACTAGCTTATTCTTTTTGCCCCATTACCATGAGGAGCTGGTCAAAACATTGCTGTTCCTTAATCCTCTGAAAGTCACTTCCTAGGTCACTTTCCATGCCATCAAAAATACTTGTTTGAAAACTTGGTATGTTTACCACTTTTATCCATTTTTCCCCAACATTCCTTCCCTAGTTTCCTTCATGGATTTTGTATCCATTGCTCCATAAGGAGTGTACTCTATTTTGTTATTTCACATTTCTGCATGATTTTGTGGATCATTTGTGTTAAGTAGTTTTTGGGTACATTGTAGCCCTGTGTCATCATCTGTTGGATTTTTTTATTTTTCAATGCAATTGTTATCATTTTGTTAATTTTTGTTTGTCTAGATCTTCATGTCAGAAGCTGGAAAGATAAATCAGAAGATCAAAGTTTATTTCAGTGACTATTTCAATATCACTGACACACTTGCAATTGTTTTGTTTTTTGTTGGTTTGGGGCTAAGATTTGGAACTGAGGAAGTGATGACTGCTGGGAGGATAATGTACTGCCTCAATATTATATTTTGGTACGTGCGACTTCTGGATTTCCTAGCAGTCAATCAGCATGCAGGGCCTTATGTCACAATGATAGGTAAAATGGTAAGTGAATCACTTGGAAATTTTAATGATTCATTTTTTCACTTTAATCTTTCAAATGTGAATTTGGGTGAGTCCTGTCATAATTCTTTATAATGCAATGAAACTGTTCATGTTAAGTAATACTGGATTTTAATAGAATGTTGTTTTCTAATAAAGTATTGATGTAGATCTTTTTACCCTAAGATGTTGACAGTTCAGTTAATACTATATTGGAGTGTATTTTCCCAAACCTTAAGAATTTTGGAGACATGTGATAACATTGCAAACATTTGCTATTTAATTTTAGTTGATTGCAAGAGTTCCAGATAAGTTCTATAACTTGAATGAGAAAAGGAAATTCAATCTTAGATTATACTTTTTGAAATTTGAACTTTACATTTAGCTGAAATAACTCATTTTTAACTTGATGATCACATCTAATTTAATGGGACCAATGCCACAAGAGTGGTGAGATGTTTGTCATTCTCAAAAATGAAATTGCCACCTTCAATGCTTCCACTGTGTAGGAAGGTATTGATTTGTGAACCAGTTAATGGAGAGAGGGAGAGAAGTCAGAGCAGAGTTACACGTGCAGTTGCTGATTAGAAATGGCACCAGTGATGATCCTGGGAGCCTCTTGGTGCAAGAACATCAAAAAGGGGAGAAGCAAAGTTTATATAAATATAAAAACTTGAGTTAATTAAATAAATTTCATATAAAATAATTTTATATTATCTGCACCTTTTAATGATTGGTATCATTCAGCATTTCTGCAATGCAGTAACCTCAATTATTATTATCATATTTTGGCACAGATATTTTGAAGCTTGAATTTTTAATCTCTTGAATTCCAGGTGGCAAACATGTTTTACATTGTGGTTATTATGGCAGTGGTCTTACTCAGCTTTGGTGTTCCAAGGAAAGCAATCCTTTACCCAGCAGAGTCTGCATCCTGGGAACTAGCTAAAGATATAGTCTTTCAGCCTTATTGGATGATATATGGTGAAGTATACGCGTATGAAATTGATCGTAAGTAACCTTTTGGCAATATCTGGAAATGTGTAGGAATAATCTCTGTATTCAAAATTCTCCACTCAGTGTAACTTGCCTTAGAAGAATTGATGGAGGCAACATGCTGAGCAGGTGCATCAAAATATCATGGTACCACAGATGCTTCGTGCCAAATGTCTCATATTGTTGTGTCTTGTGAAACCCCAAGAACAAGGATCATTGAGTCTGCTATTTACCCTCAGCAAACTTACCTTTGATCCTTTTAATGAACCTCTTATTGCCAAAAAAATTGGCACAAAATGTGAAATCTCTTCCTAGGTGTAGGTTAATGTAACACTCAATAAATATGCTTCCCAGAGTTGTGTCCATTTCTCAGCAACCTGATGACAACTTCAGGTAAATAATATCCACAACTTAATTAAAAGATTTTTGTTTCGCAACTTTTCCTGGGTCAGGAATGTGGACTTCCAGTTATTGCTGCTCAGAATATTCAGTCCAAAGTAACAGTGAAAAATAATTCTAGAGTGAGCAGAAATAAACAAAATGACTAAAGGCATTAACATTCAAGGCAAAGGGGACACAGGAATTTTATGCAAGTTGTGCTTGTGTAGTTCAGCCTTTTGTGCTGATTCATGAAATTTCATGTTTCGGAACAAATTAAGTACAGTTGTTATTGTAAGGGTAATTAGGAATAGGCAAGAACTGATGGGGTAGCCAGCAATGCCCACATCCCATCCCGCGATGAATAAATAAATGAAAAATGCAAAATGGTTCAAGACACCAAACCAGGTCTTCTCGGGGTTAATTCACTGTATGCACAAAGAATAGCTGGACTTTGTTTCCTGCAGTATTCAAGCAAGGTGGATAATCAAGCGAAGCTATGTTCACTGTTACTGAACCAGGCGATTCAGAGGACTTAAAACTACTTCACCTCTTGGGACCCAAATGTTTTGGGATGTATAAGTTCTCACAAACCTGGGAAGGCATCTAGACTATCAACAGACAACCACAAACTATAAAGCACCTTATATTTGGGGTTCCACCATCACCCATTGGAAATCCTGGGTAGGTGGCAGTCTCAGGCTTGATGCACTTCATTCCCCTTTCTGACACAGGGTATCTATCACTCAACAACTTAGTCCAAGCCTTCCACCTAAGAGTCTAAGTTCTTTGTCTGGTCCTTATGGAGAAAATTTTAGAGATAAAAACCTTTATTTTAATCTGACTTATTACACAGATTAGACATTCCCCGAATGTTGGATAATGTTCAGTATTATTTTGTCCCCTAAAATTGTCATTGATCTCATCTCCGTTGTAAAGAATATGATGAGGGTAAGAAGCTATATCCCCTGCAATTTGTCTTGAAGTCATAAATGTCACAACAGACAACCATCTGCTCTTATTAAAAATCCAGGAATCTCTCAATAAACCACTTTATTGATCATTCTCTCTTTTGTCATAAAGCCTGCGCCAACAACACTGAAGATGGTGCAAAGCAGCGTTGTGTCATTGGATCATGGATAACGCCATTTTTACAAGCTGTCTACCTCTTTGTGCAGTATATCCTCATGGTGAATCTTCTTATTGCATTTTTCAAGTGAGTGCTTTCTTCCATCCATAATATATATTTTAAAAATCTGTGCATTCTGGTGTAATTTCTTTCCACTATGAATTTGTGCCCACCTTTGCTCACTCACATTATAATGTGGATGTGTTACATGATCATAAACACTCCCCCTTCCTTGTAGCAGAAGCACCATAGCAAATGGACAGGGCATTGATATTTGTTTCTGAAATTTCTTCACTCAAGTGTTTGTGAAACTTCAGAATTCACTATTCAGGAGAGTTGTGGAAATGCATTTAGTTTGTTCAAGCGCCAAAATGATGTTTTAGGTTAAGGCTGTTAAGGGATGTGATTTTGATGGATTTGAGGTTACCATGGTCGTGTTGAATGGCCAAGCCCTCAAAGAGCCAGATGGCCTACTCCAGCTGATATTTCTTCAGCCTGCCATTGGCAGCCATGTTTCAGATGCCATTATTCCATTCTGTATAATACCCTTCATAAATGCCTTTGCCTTTCCACCTCTTATTTAACACACACTCACACCTCCCTTGTTTGACTGAATTTTTGGTCACCTCTCTTTCAGTATCCACGTTTCATGTGCGGCTGCAGTGTTTTGGTACAATATGTAAACAGCTGCTTGATGAACCACAAACTTTGGCGCACTGCAAACTGATTTTTATTTTGGGTAGTGAGTTTTAATTTTAGAACAAAAAGAAACAAAAGAGCTGTACAGCACAGGAACAGGCCCTTGTGCCCTCCAAGCCTGTGCTGATCATCATGCCCTAACTAATCTAAAAAACAAACCTCTGCCCTTATTCGGTCTGTATCCCTCTATTCCCCTTCCTATTCATATAACCATCCAGATGCCTCTTAAATGTCACCAACATGCCCACTTCCACCACCTCTTATGGCAGTGTGTTTGAGGCTCCTACCACTCTGTGTTGTAAAACTTCCCTCACACATCTCCCTTAAACTTGCCCCTCTCACCTTGAACCTGTACCCCTTTGTAATTGAAACTTCAACCCTGGGAAAAAGCCTCTGACTATCCACCCTATCTACCCCACAACCAATGGATCAGGTCTAAGCCATGCAGTCCTATCACACCTAGTTGTGAATGGTGGTAGATAATTGAGCAACTCCCTGGAGGAGGATCCTCCACAAATATCCCCATCCTCAATGATGGAAGAGCCCAGCACATCAGTGCAAAAGATAAAGTTGAAGCATTTGCTGCAGTTTTTAGCCAGAAGTGCCAAGTAGGTGATCCATCTCCACTCTACCTGTGCCTGTCATAATTTTGTAGACCTCTATCAAGTCTCCTGTCAGCCACAGTCTTTCCAGTGAAAACAATCCTGGTCTTTTTAACCTTTCCTCGTAGCCAATGCCCTTGAGACCAGGCAACATCCTGGTGAACCTTCTGTGCACTCTTGCCAAAGCTTCCACATTCTTTTGTAATGTGGCAACCAAAACTGCACATAATATTCCAAACACGGCCTAACAAAGGTTTTATGTAGCTGCAAGATGATTTGCCAACTCTTGTACTCCATGCCCTGGCCGATGAAGGCAAGCATGCCATATGCCTTCTTAATTACCTTGGCCACCTGTGTTGCCACTTTTAGGGAACTGTGGACCTGCACACCCAGATGCATCTGTATGTTAATACTTCTAAGGGTTCTGCCACTTACAGTATAATTCACACCTAAATTTGATCCTCCAATATGCATCACCTCACATCAGGTAGAAAACCCAAGGTTTAGCAAAAATGAATGCCAGATCAATAAATGAAAGATCAGATAGGATAACTAAAGCTTGATCAAATGGATGAATTTAAGAAAATTCTTGAGCAACATGGTAGAATTTCAGATAGTTGAAGTTAGCAGCTGAAGGCACAGGCACCACTGATTGAGGAGAGGGGAAGACAGTATCTGATTTGGGGCTCCATAATCTTAAAGCTAACATTTATTTAATAAAATCTGCACATGATCCTAAGAATTAACCCTTTTTAACGATAAGGAACAGTTTTGGAATCATGTTCCATTTTACTTTTCTAAATGTCTTCTGATCATAAGCATCTCAAAAGAGCGATAACTTTTCATATCCAAAATTACAGTAAATTGTGGAAAAATTATATTCTCTCATTTCTTATTTTTCAGCAATGTGTATTTCCAAGTGAAGGCCATTTCAAACATTGTGTGGAAATATCAACGGTACCACTTTATCATGGCATATCATGAAAAACCCGTTCTCCCACCACCTCTTATCATTCTCAGCCACTTTGCTTTATTGATCTCTCATGTTTGCCGACAAGGAAGGAAACATGATCGAGGGCAAGGAGGGCCAAGTAAGGACGATCTTCTGAATTTTCCTGAAATTGGCATTTGTTTTAAACTTATTACAAACATCTGTTGGTGTCAGTATTTAATGTTCTGGGAGTACAATATTTTCGACAATTGACCTCAGGGAACTCGGGCTCCTGTATTAAAAATGTGCCAGGATTTACTGTTTGTTTTGCTTTGTTGCCTAAATAGTTACTCTTGCAATGTGGGATACAGACTGGTCACACTGCTTTATTCAAAATTCCTTGTCAGCAGAATTTTGTTTTTTGTTTGGAGTTTTGCAATTTTTCATGCTTCTCTCTCTCATGCACAGAGACACAATCTCCTTAAGTGACTAAGTCTAACCTTCAATTAAGGCTAGCTTGACCCAGGAGATCAATCTGCATTCTAAATTCAATGGGTATTAGTTGACAAGGTCTCCAATTCAAATAGCATTGAATTTTGAAGCCTTCAAAATTGTAAGTTCTGATTGAAGTCAGAATTTGTATTTGACTTTGGAATTCCTTTAGACCTAATCTGCCAAAACCTATTTATTTCAGAGTTGTTTGTAAGTGAGGATGATCAGAAAAAATTGCATGACTTTGAAGAGCAATGTGTGGAGAAGTACTTCCATGAGAAAGAGGATCGATTTCATTCTGGGAGTGAAGAACGAATTCGGCTGACTTCAGAAAGGTAAAGATTTTAATTTTGTACAACCTTATACCACTTATTAGGAATAATGGGAAATATGAACTTGAGTTTTGATCTAGATTAATTATGTACATAGTTAACAGACTATCATCTCAAATCTCTATCAACAGTGAATTATTTTGAAAGTGCAGTAGCTCGTAACATACTTTTCGCTGTCAGTTTCTGCACAGCAAGGGCTTGAAACAGCAATGAGATTCATAGTCAGTAGAACTGGCAGAAGAGCATTTAATATCTGATCTGATGGTCAAAATTTCCAGTGCAGAAATGGAACATTGTTGAATCATTTAATAGGAACTTTATTGAAAGTTGTTGTGCAATTGAAGTTTGACTTGAAATATAGTCTTGATGTCAATGTTTCTTTGCTGAGATCAACTATACATATCCAATATGGATAATGCAGTTTAATGTTTTCTGAAATGGATTGTGATGTCCTTGGAGAAGAAATTTAAGATGTAAAAGTTGGACCCTATAATCTAAACTATGTTTCATGGGTCTGGATGGGATGCTGTTCGGAGGATCAGAGTGGACTCGATCGGGCAAATGGCCTGCTTCCATGCTGTAAGGATTATTTGATTCTATTAATCAAGCTGGTCGGGTCCTAAAGGACGTTGCTGCTAGACTGGATCAGTGGCAGGTGGTGAGGGAAACCAACAACAGGGAAAAACATACTTGACCTCATCCTTACCAACCTCCTGGCTGCAGATGCATCTGTCCATGACAGTATTGGTAAGAGTGACCATCGCACAGTCATTGTGGAGACCAAGTCCCATCTTCACATTGAAAATACTGTCCATTGTGTTGTGTGGCACTATAACCACGCTAAACAGGGCAGATTTTGAACAGATCTAGCAACTCCAGACTGGGCATCTATGAGGTGCCGTGGGCCACCAATAGCAGCAATCTGTAACCTCATGGCCCGGCATATCTCCCACTCAACCATTACTATCAAGCCAGAGCATCAACCCTGGTTCAATAGAGAGTGCAGCACAACATGCCAGGAGCAGCATCAGGCGTACCTGAAGATGGGGTGTCAGCAGGAGCTAAACGATCCCACAACCAATGGATCAGGTCTAAGCCATGCAGTCCTTTCACACCTAGTCGTGAATGGTGATGGATAATTGAGCAACTCACTGGAGGAGGATGCTCCACAAATATCCCCATCCTCAATGATGGAAGAGCCCAGCACATCAGTGAAAAGATAAGGTTGAAGCATTTGCTGCAGTTTTTAGCCAGAAGTGCCAAGTAGGTGATCCATCTCCACCTCCTGCATTGGTCCCCAGGATTACACATACCAGTCTTCAGCCAATTTGATTCACTCCACATGATATCAAGAAACAATTAGTGGCACTAAATACTACAGATGCTGTGGGCCCTGGCAACATTCTGGCAATAGTACAGAAGACTTGTGCTCCAGAACTTGCTGACCCTCTAGCCAAGCTGTTCCAGTACAGTTACAACATTGGCATCAACCTGACAATGTTGGAAATTGCCCAGATATGTCCTGTACATAAAAAGCAGGACAAATCCAACCCAGCCAATTACTGCCCCATCAGTCTATTTTTGATCATCAGTAAGTTGATGGAAGGTGTCATCAACAGTGCTATCAAGCAGTGCCTGCTCAGTGATGCCCAGTTTGGGTTCCGCCAGGGCCGCTCAGTTCCTGACCTCATTTACAGCCTTGGTTCAAACATTGACAAAAGAGCTGAATTCCAGAGGTGAGGTGAGAGTGACAGCCTTTGAGGCTGCATTCGACCCAATGTGCCATCAAGGAGCCCGAGCAAAACTGGAATCAGTGGGTATCGGGGGCCACTTCTCTGGTGGTTGGGGTCATACCTGGCACATAGGAAGATGGTCATGGTTGTTGGAGGTCAGTGATCGCAACTCCAGGACATCTGTGCAGCAGTACCTCAAGGTAGTGTTTTCAGCCCAACCATCATCAGCTGCTTCATCAATGACCTTCCCTCCATCATAAGGTTAGAAGTGGGGATGTTCACCATTCGCGACTCCTCGGATACTAAAGCTGTCCATGTTGAAATACAAGAAGTTATGGACAATATTCAGGCTTGGGCTGACAAGTGGCAAGTAACAATTCACACCACACAAATGCCAGATAATGACCATCACCAGTAAGAGACAATCTAACCACCGCCCCTTGACATTCAACAATATTGCCATCACTGAATCACCCATTATCAACTTCCTGGGGATTATCATTGATCAGAAACTCAACTGGACTCTCCAATTAAGCACCAGCTACAAGAGTAGGTCAGAGGCTAGGAATCCTGCAGTGAATAACTCGCCTCCTGACTCCACAAAGCCTGTCCACCATCCACAAGGCACAAGTCAGGAGTGTGATGGAATACTGCCCATTTGCCTGGATGGGTGCAGCTCCAACAACACTCAAGAAGCTTGACACCATCCAGGACAAAGCCCGTTTTATTGACATTACATCCACTCCCTCCACCACCGATGCTCAGTAGCAGCAGTGTGTACTATCTACAAGATGCACTGCAGGAATTCACCAAAGATCCTCAGACAGCACCTTCCAAACCCACAATCACTTCCATCTAGAAGGACAAGGACAGCAGATATATCGGAACACCAACCCCTGCAAGTTCCCCTCCAAGCTACTCACCATCCTGACTTGGAAATGTATCACCATTCCTTCACTGTCACTAGATCAAAATCCTGGAATTCCCTCCTTTAATGGCATTGTGGGTCAACCCATAGCACATGGACTGCAGTGGTTCAAGAAGGCAGCTCACCACCACCTTCTCAAGGGCACCTAGCCTTGGGCAAGAAATGCTGGGCCAGGGACACCTAGATCTCTCAGATGAATTTAAAAAAAAAAATAGGTACAGCACAGAAGATAGCCATTCAATCAGTTTTATCCATGGTAACTCTTTAAAACTTTTTCACTGCAGCCTTGAAATTCTCCACTGTTCAGGTACTTATCCAATTCCATTTTGAAAGTCATGATTGAATCTACCTCCACCACACACTCTCATTGCATTTTAAATATGGTTCTTATGTGTTACACTGTACTTGGTATTTCATGGATAGGCAGCAGAGAGCTGGGCATTTAATTGTTAAGATTTTCTGGACATTACATTTTGAGTGAAGTAGCAATAAAACAAATAGTACTCTTGGTTGAATTCAAGTCTTCAAAAATCGTCACCAAGCCTCCTGTCAAGCCACATTTAGAATCCTGCAAATGCTTCTGGATTCTGCAACAAGAGGCATTGTTCCCCAGCCAAACATTAGGAAGCTCAAAGCTGTGAACCTCGTGCTTTGCCCTGAATCTACTCCCTCAGTCCCCACCACTAACTCCACTTCAGTCAGACTGTATCTATAATTTCCCGTTACACAATAAATTAAATTTTTGAGATTCTATCATAAATGACAGCTGCTTCTACCCATGTAACGTTTGGTTTATGCCTGTCACAGCCCACCTGCTGAAACCATTATGCTTTGTTGCCCCCAAGCTTGACTATTTCAGTCTTATCCTAGCAAGTTTCCTACACTCCATTCTTCCTCATGATGTTCAGTTCACCTAAAATTCTTCTCTCTGCTCTCTTCCACTCTTCCCCTCTTCATCTCCCTCCCCTCTTTTTTTCCTTCTCCCTCTACCTCCACGTCCTCTTCTTCTGTACGCACATCTGCACCCCCCCACCCCAGTAGGGCAAACATTTCTTCTGCCTTTACAGTCAGTTGTTTAAATCTCTTAATGTTCTAGTGCATTCTCACCTCCATGATATCCTCCAGTCGGTCTTTCATCATGTTCTACTTCGCCAACTGTGCCTTCGCCCACTGTGCCTTCGCCCATCCCCTTAAGTGCCTCAAGCATCTTTGAATCTTTTATTTCTACACTAAGGGTGTGATTGTTATAGTTAGGTCTGAAATTAGCAACACTCGCCAATAATTTATTTAATTCGATATGAAGTCATTGAGTTAATCCTTCTTTTTCTTTCTTTCTTAGAGTTGAAAATATGTCCATCCAGTTAAAAGAAGTAGGTGACCGTGTAAATTATATAAAGCGTTCCTTACAAACGTTGGATGGCCAGATTGGGCACTTGCAGGACCTGTCAGCCCTTACAGTGGACACTTTGAAAGCACTGACTGCTCAGAAAGCTTCAGAGGCCACAAAGATGCACAATGAAATTACTCGTGAACTGAGCATTTCAAGAAATCTGGGAGATAATCTTTCGGATGCCCCAGTTAAAACTTCACTTAAAACGAAACACAGCATTGGAACATATTTGGGCTCCTCTTTTTCTCAGCGAGGGATGGACACTGGTAATTCTATATGTGCTGATGGTTCTCTTCAAGACTACATTAATGCTTCCCAAAGAGAGATGTTATGCAGGAAGTATGGCCAAGAATTTCTTCCAAGTTCCCAGAGGAATGAACTGAGTGATCAAGAGGCTGGTTCCTCGGCTTGTGCCTTATTACGAAATGCAGCATCTCCCTCTGAACTTCAGCATAGAAGCCACATGGGGCTGGGGAAGACCCAATCTCTGACCAGTGATCAAAAACCAGGAAAGTCATTCCACAGCATACCAAATCTCTCTTCCCCAGCGGCCAAATTTTTTGTTAGTACCCCATCTCAACCAAGTGGCACGAGCCAGCTGGAGCTTGTAGCTGACTCAGTCGACTCAATTAAAACTGGTATAGATGCAGATGGCAGTTCTGTTGAATTTGGGGCATTTGTTGGTAAGTATAGTGAAGTTGTTTGTACTTTACCTGAAGACATTTGCTGCTGTCCTTCTCATCCTGCTTGCAGCTTCTGTTGCCACGCTAGCACCACAGCTTGCTTTGAAACTGAAGGATATCTCAACCACGCATTCATTGACACTGAGAGTAGCATTGACACTGACAACAGTCACGACCGAAGCACTGAATATAATCTGAGCACTTTGCATGACTTTGAGAACCACTTTGAAAAGAGAGAACCTCTGCGCACAGGAGACTTTGCTTCAGCCACCATATCCAATAAAGAAACCTACGAACAATACAGCAAAGGGCAAAGATGTTTGGACACTCACTTCATACAGGCTATCGAATTGCGAGGTCAACATATTAACATTGGGAACTGTTCAGGACTGCTGAATGACCTGTGGAAAAAAACCAAAATGAGAGGTTTGAGCTCCTGTACCACTGTAACTTTGCGGGACTTCTGCTGGTTGCAGGTGACTTCACTGTTGGTGCATTGCTGCTTGGGCCTCTCCTTGGTTTTATTTGCCCTTCTGCTTCTGCCATATCTTGGTTGCAACAATAAGGCACCGCCACTGTGTGTTGTTTCCCCAGCCTCGTAACATTTTATGATATCTACTCTAATGTCTCAGATTTTACCTCAGAAGAATGTTTGGTTTTCAACCATTTTGAACTTTTTGATGCTTTAATTGTCTAACTGTCCTTTCTAGGATTGTGACAGTTAGATGGATCTAACTTGAGGTGCAAAATTTAATGTCCCTGAAAGCCTATTGTTTTAACTTTCAGTTTTTTAACTTTCAGTTTTAACTTTCAGTTTTAACTTTCAGTTTTAACT
>NC_063364.1:34918708-34950850 GCF_021869965.1 Rhincodon typus | reverse complement strand
AACTTTCAGTTTTAACTTTCAGTTTTAACTTTCAGTTTTAACTTTCAAATTTGCATCTTCAACACTTAATTTCTTATCACATTCAGTGAAGGAAAAGCACAGGGATACTTTGTAATGGTCTTGATTTGTAGTGATTTTTAAAGAATTTTGCTGGCTTTACTTTTGCCATCTAAAAGCTGTCAAGAAGTTGAGCATCACCAATTATTAGAAGTTGGAAACATGTCATATTTAATTCAGTCTTATTGGTGTTAACAGAAACTCTAAGTCCAATTGAAAATGTTTGGTTGATCAGACCACATGCGTTTAGAATATTAAATTTTTAAGCCAGTTGGTACATACTTCATCCAAGTTTTTCTTAACCATTTGTGGAATGTTCCAACTATGTTGCAGTCTAATGTGCCTGTTATTGGGAATATTGTTTGTGAGGTCAGATCAGAAACGTTTCAAAATTGCATGTATTTTACTAACCTGTTACGCTGTCAGTTTGTTAGCATCTGTGAAATGAAATTTTGTGTTAACCTAAATGCATGTCTACTTCAGGCCATAAGGACAACTTGGAGCTCCCAAAATCAGGGACAAGGGAAGCAATGAAGCCGAAAGAACAGAAATCAGCGAAGGGAGTCATTCATGATTTGGTACTTTTTTGCGAAGTGTATTTTCTCTCCTTTTCTAGTATTATCCTTCTTTGAAATGTATGCTAATGCCTCATGTCTTTACTAGGGAGTTCATCCTGGTGATCGTCATTTGAGAGCTGTGAATTCTTACGCTGGATTTGCTGACCTTCGTGGCAATCATCTGACTTCTGGGGCACCTGTTCAGGCAGTTTCTTGTAAGTTTTCATCCATGGATAAATTTGCCTGGTACAACGGAGCCCTGTACACATAGGTCTAACTTGTAATGAGAAGCACTGCCTCAACTTTTAAATAATTGACTTTAAATAATAACTTTTAATAATTTGAATTTTAAATAATTTGGAGTATTATGAAGTAGGATTGTGGTCAACAGTTTCTTTCTTCGTGTTTTATTTACCAAGAGTTGACTATGGGCCAAAGTAGACTGTAAAAAGTGTCACTGTAATTCAGTGTAACATAAGAGCTGGAGCACAAATTTCTCTAAAGGGGCAGCTCTTGATCTCCACCTACCACTTGGATTCCTAACACTGAAGCCACTTCTGTATATACTTCATTTGTCCCATGCTCGTTTCAATATGCTATGGTCAAACTTCAAAAACAGGCCTCTTTCCATTCCATTGTATGCAAGTCCGAGGACGAGTAATAAAAACATACCGTCTACTTTTATCTGTTGTTTAATCAATCAAAATTAATGATCAGGTCAAATTGGCAATCTCCTAATACCTGCTCATTTCCTACAGGATGTGAATTTAACCAGTCTACTTTACTAATGTGCCAATGATAGAAATTCAGTGTTTTCTTCAAGGCAATGGCAACTTATTTTAACTTCCAAATTTTAAGAACAAGCCTGTGTCACCATGTTCATAAATAGACTGCTCCAAAAAACAAACTGCAACCTGATCAGAAACAATCCCTTCAGAACCGTTTTGTCTGCTGCCAATCTGGGCTTTGTAGTTTGAAAGTGGACCTGACCTTCAAACTCCAGTTCAGTCTTAATCAACCTTGCTTCTTGAAAGGTTGACTCATTGAATATGCAATCCTTTCCTGATGTGAGAAATCCCAAAATATATTTTTCTCAACAGCAAAGCTGAGAATGAGATCAAGCTTAATTTTTTTGGAGTAGAAAAAGTGCATCAAATTAAACATTCTGCCTCTAAGCATGAAATATTCTAGATTGTACATTGAACTTACAATTGAACAGTACTGAAGTATCTCATGTATTGAAGCAGGTAGGTAGATTTATAACAAATGGAGCCAGAAAAATTATCTATCCCTTTGTGCTAATCAGTGACTAAAATTTGATTTGCATAAAAATGATATTGCATATGACCTTTTTACTATTGATGCATGTTTATGAATGGTTGAGTACTATTATTAAAATATTTAGTTAGCATATGTACCCATTACTGGCATATGCAGGATGTTCTGTGTTTACCTTGTACAGTGTCTAGAAAATTGTATTTGATTTGATTTTGAAACAGGCCACTGAAGTGTTTTGACATTTGAACTTTAATTAGTGTGTGAAGTCCTTGGATAAATGCCAACCTATTCAAGCATTTGGATTTTCTGATTTTTTTTCTCCAGATTTTAACAATGAGTATATTCTTGTGGCAGTATTGAAGCCATTTATAAAAAGTGGAGTCTGAGTGTGAATTGTAATCTTTTTTTTCTGCTTCCCTCAGTGCAAGATAGGGCTGTTAAAGACTGGGTCAGAGCCTCAGCTGAAGATGTAACATTCCACCGAGAGGACTCAAAGGCTTCCCTGCTGGTCAGTCTGATTTTGAGCCTGTTATGAAATAATGTTATGTCAGTTTTTCATTCCTGGAACATTAGTATCACTAGCAAAACCAACGTTATTTTTCATCACTAATAATAGTGAGGAATTCGTAATGAGCTGCCTACTTGAAGTGCTGCAGATTGTATGAATTTATAGTTTTTCATATTTCTTTTGTCCAACCAAGTGGATCATTTTGAAGGTAATTCAAGAGTTGAGCGCATTGTTGGGAGTCTCATGGGCCAGAGTGTGGGGTAAACTAGTTTTATTTAGGTCGCTGAATTCAAATTCCTCAGTGGGATTTGAACTCTCATCGTTGGATCGTTATTCCAGGCCTTTGGATTGCAACTGCTGTAACATGCTCATTAATGATATTTGAGCATTTTATATTTTACCTAATGGAAAACAAACTTTGTTAATAGCTATTTTAGTGGAAATACAGGATAACACTGGATAATATTTGCATAATTGAAATGAACTATTCTGGCCTACTAGTATGATGGTGCTCAATATGAGCCTCCTTAATTTCATCCTAACTGCATTTCCATCTCTTTTACCCTCGCGTTCATCTAGTCTTCCTTTAAATGTATCTATATTATTTACCTCAGCTACTCATGGCTGCGAGTTCCAGTATCACCACTGAGTGAAGAAGTTTCTCTGAATTCTTTAGTGGATGTTAGTAAGGACATCTTCCAGATAAGCCCCAGATTTGGATTTTAAAGAAAAATGATTAGAAGAAAAAGTTGTTTCTTCTTGCATTTTGTTTTTATTTAGTTGCCAGAAGAAAAACAAAATAATGTTATTTCAAATGTTTAAATAAAAGAAGAATCCTACGAAAATGAGACAAACCAGTAACTGATATAGCATTCAAATATCAACAAATAACAAAGTCTAAATGCCATTTGTTGTTCCCAAGATTTATCACTAAATGTGTGACAGAATGACTGACGATGTGATGGAACTCTGCTATCCTGATCTGGTCTGGCTTACATACCACTCCAGACTCAAAGCAATGTCGTTGTGATGGCCTCTGAAATGGCCAAGCAAACCCCTGAGTTCAAGGGCAAATAATAATGGACAACAAGCACTAGCTGTGGGTCCCAACCTGAAATGTCAACTTTCCTGCTCCTCTGATGCTGCCTGGCCTGCTGTGTTCTTCCAGCTCCACACTGTGTTATCTCTGACTTCAGCGGTTTTTGCTATCTGTGGAGAAACGCAACAGGTCTGGCAGTTTTCTGGAACTCCACAAAAGAAACATTGGATTCGATTTGGATAGGTACACGAGTAGGAAAGGCTTAGAAGAATATGGGCCAAATGCAGGCAAGTGAGACTAGTTTAGTTTGGGAAACCTGGTCACTATAGACGAGTTGGACCAAGAGGTCGGTTTCTCTGTCATATGACTCTATGAAACATTAACTCAGTTTCTTCCTCCACAGAGGCCTGCTGACTTTCTCTAGCACTTTGGATCATCTTGTTCATGTTTTTCTTGTTTAATAAATGTTTTATTCTTTGTATTAAAACTATAATGCAGACACTTGGCTGTGTTACCTCCTCAGTTTAAAAAAAAATAAGGTTAGGGTCTAACAAGCCATGTTTCTCTCTGGAACCTGACTTGTCCAATATTGACATCAGCTGAGATTGTAACAGCATTGAGTGGAAGTGCCTTTACAAAAATTATATTCAGATGCAGGAAAGCAAACATCTAATCTAGTAAACGCAGCATTCTTGCTTGCAAGTTTCAACTGGAAGTTGAAAAATGAACCTATATACAAAATGCTGAAAACACTCTGCAGATAAGGCAGCTTTGGTAAAGAGAGGAAAATCATCATTTTTCAGCTTTGATGAATTTATACTTTAGATCAACTGCTTTTAAAGAAATGTATAGTTAGGAAACAGTGGGAAGGGAAAGAACAAAAAGGAGAAGCCTGTGATAGGTTTATGTTTATTCTTCTAGATTCAGATTTCATGATTGGTTTTTTTTTTGTTACAACGTAAGCAATACCTAACACTGAATCAGTCACATTACATTTGAACAAAGTTCTAAAGAACATTGTACTGTACATAATGCTAACATTCGTACATAACATGAGCATTTCTTTTCTCCTTGTAGGACCGTCTTGAAGACAAGCATATTGCAACCAGTTGTCAAATGTAAGTGAATGGAATGGTAATTTCTAGCAGTGTACATCGTCGACAGGATTTACCTTTTTATAGTTGTAACCTATAATGTTACTTTACAACAATTTGAATTTACCCAGAGTATCTGCAATGATCCTATTGACCATCTAAATGAATTTCTTATCCTGACCTGATGCATGCATTTATAAAACTGATCATTTCCATTTGCCGATTTGCAACATTTAACACTTGTTTTGTTGAATAGCTTGAATATTGAACAGAATTTTTTTGAAGATGTCTCAAAAGCTAATAGAGGAGAAATTAGAGAACGAGAGAAAGCTAGCCAGAAATATAAAAATAAAAGCAAGGGTTTATAGGAATATTTGAAAAATAAGTTAATGAAGAGAGCATAGGTCCTACAGTGCATAAGAATGGATAATTAATAGTAGAAAATAAGGAGATGGCAGATGAATTTGACAGGTATTTTACATCAGTCTTCACTGTAATGGATACAACATCCGGCAGGCAGTTGTAACTGAGGAAAATTATACACACCAGGAAAGTGACACTGAGTTTGGAGCTGTCGACACTCAAGGGCCCAGGTCCTGATGGTCTTAATCCTGTAGTATTAAAGAAATGGCTAGTGAAAGATAGTTGATGTCCTTAGATTTGGAAAAGGTCCCAGTATATTGGAAATAGCATATGTAACTCCTTTATTCAAAAAAGCTGAAAGCAGGATACTATAGGCAAGTTAGCTTAACATCTATTTTGGGAATATTATTCTACCATTAATAGTAATAACAAGGTGCTAAGAAAAAAAATCAAGTTAATTTGGTAAAGTCAACATTGGTTTTGTGAAAAAGAAATCATGTTAAATTAACGTGTGCTGTGGATAAAATGTGAATGTCCTGTACTTAAAAGGTTTCAAGAAGGCATCTGATAAGGTGCCATGCAGAAAATAAGCACTCATGGTTAGGGGCAGCCTATTGGTGTGGATACAAGATTGATTCCCATTAGCCAGCCAGAGTTGGCATAAATCGGTCTTTTTCAGGTTGTCAAGATGTAACAAGTAGTGTCCCCAGAGATTCAGTGCTAGGACCTCAACTGGTTACAATTTATATAAATAACCTGGATGAAGAGACAGAAGGTATAGCTGCCAATTTGTGAATGAAACAAATATGGGTAGGAAGGTCATGAGGAGGCATCAAAAGTTATAGATTGATTAAATGAATGAGCGAAGAAGCAATAAAATGTAACATGGAAAAACATGAAATGGTCCAATTTGACAGGGAGGATGCAAAAGAAACATTATCAAGTGCTGAGAGATTGCAGTACTCTGAGATGCAGAGGGATTTGAATACCCTTGTACGTGAATTTTAAAAGGCTGGTGTGCAGGTACAGCAGGTAATTAGAAAGGTAATTGAAAGTTGCTGTCACAGTGCACTGGAATAGTGCACTCGAAATCAAGCCTCACCATTCCTGGAGTCATCACAAATGGGAAAAGATTTACCATGTTATCTAAACTGCTCAATTTATCTGACTGCCAAACCCAGGTTAAAAGTAAACATCTAGGTTTTGGTACTTAATAAGGAAACAGCTGTTTATTAAAATTTAATTTCAACCAGTGGCAGAAAAGAAATATAAATTACTAATTTATAACTTTACCCCTTTTAAAAATCCCACAGACATATAAAGAAACGCAAATAAGACACAAATGTTGTGGGTGGGGAAGAACCAAAAATAAACGTTAGTGGAGTGCAGTCTGGCACTTTGTCTAGACTACAAATGTCGATGAGATGTTTTACATTCGTTTCCTTCATGTTACTTGAATAGCCTGTTGAGGATCCAGGCTTGTGGACATACTAATTCTCAATCTTTGTTTCATTGATGGAGAAATTTGCCTTTGTGTGTCTGGTCGTGGTTTTCCCTCTTGCCTTTCAAGAAGGGAATTTGCAGAAAGAGAGAAAGAAAGTAACATGCTGCTTGGGATTTTCTTTTACTTTGCCAGTCACAGAAGAGAGCAAGTCAAATGCTTGCTCCTTCAGGCTGTATTGTCCAAACACAAAGCTGTAGCTACTCACTCAATCAAAAAGTTGTTACTATGGTGAGTACTCCTAAACACACACAACTGCTCTTGGTTGAAAAACCAGTCAGACATTCGTCACTGGGCAAATGTCCTAGACACACACCCTTAGAACGGAGGGTTCTAGCCTTCTCCCCCACTGCTTGAACAAAGCAACATTGTAGATACAAAATGCAATGCGTTCAGGTTGCTTGTGTTTTTTTAAATGCAATATTATTTTCCACAGTTCCTGGGTCTGAAGCAGTATTTTTTCATACTTTTAAGTTCATAGCCTAAAATATTAAAGTAATCTTTGCAATCTTTAGGGGAATTGAGTGCAAAAGGAAGGCAGGTGTGCTTCAGTTATACGGGCACTAATGTGACCACATCTGGAGTACCTGGTACAGTATTGGTTACCTTGTTTAAAGAAGGATGCATGGAGGCAGTTCAGAGAAGATTGATCAGATTAATATCAGGAATGTGCAAGACCTCTTATGAGGAACAGCTTGTAGCTGCTGGAGTTTAGAAGAGTAAGAGGTGACTTGGTTGAAACATAAAATCATGAAGGAACGTGATGGTAGATACAATTGGGATGTCTGCTCCAATAGGGAGAATGTAGAAGTAGGAATTACTGTTTAGGAGTAAGGGATCACTTGATTGAGGTGATTTTTTGTTTCCCCCCTCGGGGTGGTGAGTCTTTGAAATACTGCCTGAAAAGGTAGTAAAAGGTAGTGCCTTTGAATATTTTTAAGGCATCAACCTGTTAAGGAAGGGGGTGAAAAGCTATAGGGCTCAGTAGGAATGCAAATTCGAGGTTACAATCAGATCATCCATGATTGTATTAAATAACAGAGTCAGCTCAAGGAGCTGAATGGCCTACTCCTATTTCTTACGTAATTTAGTTACTAGGGCTATCCTGTTCAGCACTGCAAGTGAGAAGCTTTATAATTTCAGGGAAAATAAATTTGTCCAAGCTAGATTTAGTTTTCTTAATTGTAGCATTTTCTCTGATCATCCTTGGAGAGTTGAAATTAAAAATAAATTTTCATGCCCAGATCAGAAGCTGTAATTTCATTGCATCTATTCATGAGTAATTCAGTCAGAAATCATGCTCTGCACCTGTACAGCATGAATACTGACCTTCAAGTTGAATAGAATTTGTTATAATCAGTTTCTGATGGCAAATTTCCCCATAAAGGGCACATGTTAGGATGTCCCCTTTACTAAAAACAGGAAGTTATGTAAAATCCCATCTATTATCATCTTTAAATTATGTGTAGTTCTTACAAAGACCTTTCCAATAGTTTCTGTGTTTATTGTCGGATGCCTTTCCTTCCTTTGCACAGTGCCTTTGAGAAACTTTTCTATGTTAAAGATGCAAGACAAGGACTGTGTTTATTATTTAGTTGCTGCAAAGCCAAAACATTTCCATCTAATAGGATCTAGTCTTTCTGGAAAGGAGACTGACAGTTGTCACAATATAAAAGACTAATCTTTTTAATGGCACAAACATAGTACAGTGAACAATGTCACCTCAAATTTGTGTTCAAAATTAATGTGTAACGTCCAAATGTGTTAAACTTCAGTATGAGCAAGACCGATTTGTTAGCGAATCAACTTGTATTGGATAACATGTTTCTACATGTTTACAGAATGGATTCAATATACATTGTTTCTGGCCACAAAAAATGTAAAATCAAACCGTTCACTTCTGTATTTCAGGGTTGTTGGTGAAGATGCCTTAAATGGTAAGACTTACATTTCAGTTTGGTTTTATGTCTCATGTTTTCCAAGAAATGTAGCATTTTAAGAATGCAAGTTATCTTGATCTAATACATTGTTAAAAGGCTGTGAGCCTTGGCGTTTGGCTTTCACCTGTTTCATTTTGAAAATTTAAATGACACATTAACCTGTAGGGCACACCTTGTTTTACTGCCCAAACTGTTTTGTGCTCATGAGCCACATTCTAATGAATGTTAAATTTGTTGATGCTCAATGTGTGGAGTTCAAATGGATTTTCATAAGTGAAATAACATTGTTCTAATATTCCAAATCTAGTATAAACCTCTAAAACCTAATTCCAATAAGCCTTTAACAGCTAAGCACTTTACAGTCTGCTGCATCTTGAGTGAGTGTACCCTGTCCAAACGGCATAATTGCATTCCTTTTGAGTGAATTTTGGAACATGTCCTCTACAACCACCTTAGTCTTATTTCTTACATTAGCCTTGTTTAATACTGCAGCTGTTTCTGCATTACTGACTTGTCCTATGCAGGCAAAACCCATTTCAAATGGGTCATTCTGTACAAAATCTGTATAAAATCAGCCTTGAATGTGGGGCAACGCCTGAAGTATTTGTACTGGACCAGCATGGAAACCTGCAAGAGTTAACTTTACAACAAGCCCACAGACACTTTTTCTCTTATGTTCCCTCACGTTCAAATGCACATCAAAGCAGTAAGTTCTGGCCTCAACAGCAAAATGAACACCATTAACTCTCCCTCAGAGATAGTAGGAACTGCCGATGCTGGAGTCTGAGATAACCAGGTGTGGAGCTGGATGAACACAGCAGGCCAAGCAGCATCAGAGGAGCAGGAAAGCTGACGTTTTGGGTCTGGACCCTTCTTCAGAAATGGGGGAGGGGAAGGGGGCTCTGAAATAAATAGAGAGAGGTGGATAGAGGAGCAGGTAGGTGGAGAGAAGACAGACAGGTCAAGGAGGCGGGGATCAAGCCAGTACAGGTGAGTGTAGGTAGGGAGTTGGGATGGCGGTTGGTCAGTGAGGTGGGAGGGGCGGATAGGTGGGAGAAAAGACGGACGGGTCAAGGAGGCGGGGATGAGCTGGGCTGGCCTTGGGATGAGGTCGGGGGTGGGGAGATTTTGAAGCTTGTAAAGTCCACATTGAGACCATTGGGCTACAGACTTCCCAGATGGAATAGGAGGTGCTGTTCCTCCGGCCTTCGGGTGGCCTCGTTGTGGCAATAACCCTCTCTCCTTCCTGGACCTCTCCGTCTCCATCTCTGGTGACTGCCTCGAAACCGAATGTCTATTTCAAGCCCACTGACTCCCACAGCTACCTAGACTACACCTCCTCTCACCCGTCTTCCTGCCAGAATGCAATCACCTACTCCCAATTCCTCCGTCTCTGCCGCGTCTGCTCCCAAGATGGGGCATGGTGTCTTCCTATTTCAAGGACTGTAACTTCCCCCCTCAATGATCGAAACAACTGCATCTCTAGCATTTCCCACACTTCTGCCCTCATCCCCTCCCCCCAACAAAAATAAAGACAGAATCCCCCTTGTCCTCATATATCACCCCACCAGCCTCCACATCCAACATATCATTCTCCACCACAATCCAACCCCACAACCAAAGATATCTTTCCCACCCCACCCCTATCTGCCTTTTGTAGAGACCGTTCTCTCCGCGATGCCCTCATCCGCTTTATACTTCCCACTAACCCCACCGCCCCGGCACCTATTCCTGCAACCACAGGAAGTGCTACACCTGCCCCTACACCTCCCCCTCTCCTCCATTCACGGCACAAAACAAATCTTCCACATCAGACATGGGTTTACCTGCACATCTGTCAACTTGGTCTGCTGTATCTGCTGCTCCCAATGTGGCCTCCTCTACATCGGTGAGACCAAGCGAAGGCTCGGAGACCGTTTTGTAGAGCATCTGTGCTCTGTACGCAACAGATGACAACACCTTCCAGTCGCAAACCATTTCAACCCCCCCCCCCCCCCCCCCCCACACTTCCTGGGTGACGTCCATCCTGGGCCGCCTCCAGTGTCACAAAGATGCCACCTGGAAACTGGAGGAACAGCACCTCCTATTCTGCCTTAGGAGCCTACAGCCCAATGGTCTAAACGTGGATTTCACCAGTTTCAAAATCTCCCCACCTCAGGCCTCATCCAATGACCAACCCTCCCTCTCGTCCCTGCCTCCTTGACCTGACACAACCTGTCCATCTTCTCTCCCAACTATCCGCTCCTCCCACCTCACTGACCAATCCCCACTACTGCCTACCTGGACTCTCCTATCACCATCCCGTCTACCTTCCTCAGCCCCACCCCTCCTCTCTCTATTTATTTGAGTTCCCTTCCCTCTCCCCATTTCTGAAGAAGGGTCCTGACCCGAAAGGTCAACTTTCCTGCTTCCCTGATGTTGCCTGGCCTGCTGTGTTCCTCCAGCTCCACACTGTGTTATCTCTGACTCCAGCATCTGCAGTTCTTGCTATCTCTCACCATTAACTTTCTGTATCATTGCTCGTTGGGTTGCTTTGATATCAGTATGGAAACCTGTTGATAATATTTGTACTAAATCACCCAAATCATCTGCAAGAGATTCAAAATGTGTATCCATTAAAATAAATGGCTTTAATGCTGTCTTAGGACTTTGAGTTCCAAATTAAATCCCTCTCTCTTAATGTCTGTTGAGAGTAGCTGTTTCATATGTCTTTTCATGTCCATTTGTTTCAGCACAACACTTTTACAATCCTCAATCTCATGCAAGATACAAGAAGATGGGAGGTGAGATATACTGACATTTTTCACAATTTTTTTGTAAAAAATATTGAACAAAAATATGTTGGCTTTTGTTTTTAAACAGAGCAATATTTTTGGAGAATTCTTCAGGGAAGATGATAATCCTGTCTGATATGTCCATAATTAGTATTTATAGGAAAAGATACAAGGTGTGATAGAAATATATACAGGGCCTTGGTGAGACCACTCCTTGAGTATTGTGTACAGTTTTGGTCTCCTAGTCTGAGGAAGGACATTCTTGTTATTGAGGGAGTCCAGCGAAGGTTCACCAGACTGATTCCCGGGATGACTGATGTATGAGGAAAGACTGGATTGTCTGGGCTTGTACTTGCTGGAATTTAGAAGAATGGTGGGGGGAGTCTCATAGAAACACACAAAATCCTGATGGGACTGGACAGGCTAGATGCGGGAAGAATGTTCTCCATGTTGGGGAAGCCCAGAACTAGGGGTCACAGTCTAAGAATAAGGGATAAGCTATTCAGAAGTGAGATGAAGAAGAATTTCTTCACTCGGAGGGTTGTGAACCTGTGGAATTCTCTCCCACGGATAGCTGTTGGGGCCAGTTCACTGGATTATATCCAAGAGGGAGCTGGACATGGCCCTTGCAGCTGAAGGGATCAAGGAGTATGGGGAGAAAGTGGGAGTGGGACACTGAAATTGCTGAAAAGTCATGATCATATCGAATGGTAGTGTAGGCTCAAAGGGCCGAATGGCCTACTCCTGCACCTATTTTGCGTTTCTATCAAAATTATACTTCCTTCTGTTGCAAGAATTCAGTTTAATTTTATTTGAAAAAGATCTAATCTTATTTTTTATCTTCTACCTCAGTGATTGGATCTCCTTTCAAGCCTGTACTGGATGTCAATTACTATTACTCAGGTCAGAATTACTAAATAAATAATAAAAAAATACATCCTTCATGAAAGATGCCTCAATAAATTGGCTAATTGAGATATGTGTATTTTTTTTTAACAGCTGTTGAGAGGAATAATTTGATGAGGCTTTCTCAGAGCATTCCCTTCACTCCCCTCCCAAACAGAGGTGGGTAGAAGTAGCATTGAATCCAGGCAGAACTGATGTTTTTAACTAGATTGTACTGCGTTTAGCCATTCATTCAGCTAACACATTCTACTGCTCCGTATTCAACATCTTCTGTTAAATATGTATAAAACTTACGATTCTTCTCATTCATACTACATGAAAATAACTTTTATCAAAGCTCAGCAGGTCTGGCAGCATCTGCGAAGAAACATCAGACCCTTCCTCAGAACTGGACCCAAAACATTAACTCTGATTTTTCAGCACAGATGCTGCCAGACTTGCTGAGGTTTTCCAGCAACTTCTGTTTTTATTCCTGATTTACAGCATTCTCAGTTTTTTCGGTTTTTACTTTTATCAAAGTGTCTTGGAATCATCAACTGCAGTCTTAAGATTTCTACCTAACAAATCTTAGTTTACCTTTAAATATTTTCCCTGATCTGTTGTTAGTTTGCTACTGTTTCCTTTAAATTCTCCTTAAGCAATTTTCTGTTGTGTTGCTCATTTATCAGGTTGTAGTGTGCAGTCACTAGTCATCACTTTTTTATGTAGTTCATTTGTAAGGTTTTTATTTTCTGTACCCTTGAAATGTGTAGTGGTTACATGCAACTGACCTCCTTACTGACCTGCATCACTACGGTGACCAGCAGCTAAAATATGCAGAAGCAGATAGTGGGAAATTGCTACTTTGTCCGTTTTGAAGAATCTTGTTGGATTTCACTCCCAATAATGGACAGAGACCTCCTTCAATATGTAGGGATTATTAGATATGAATTCCTTGACTTCACAATTCAAGGTATAATACACCAGATCTCTAAAGCATTGATGTACAGTGTATTTTTTTAACAAGCATCAATGCCAGTATTGTTTGCCTTAGACTATGCCGATAGAATGATTTCTTTCCCCTGAAACACTACTCTCGTCAATCCACTCAGTAACTATGTAGTTTTAGGACAGAGTGTAATGTCTTGGCAACTTCCATCTTTGTCAAAAATATTACGTTTTATCCTCTGTATTACTAGGGAGGCATTTTAAAATGACTGACATTTGGGTTTACATTTATTGCTGAAATACATTGCACAGTTTGGAGAAGTATGTAGGCGTCTAAGTTGTAATATCATTTTATTTATTAGTAAATTGTCAGGTTTAGACCTGCTGCTGAAATTTTGGCACAGCGTCCCCTCACCTCTGGCTATCTTATAACCGTGTCATCTGATTACTGATCATACTGTCAGCTGAAATAATTTGTCCTCATTTACTCTATCAGAGCCCTTCATGATTTTGAACCTCTTAAATCTTATCTTACCTTTTTTATGCAAAGAACAATTCCAACTTTTCTACTGTCCACATAACTGGCATCCATGCCTGGTGTTTTTCTAATGAAACCTCTCTTCCCCTCTTCTAAGCCTTTGATACGCTCCAAATGTATAGATTGTGCAGACTCCAGCTGTGGCACACCCTTTTTTCAGTTATTGAATTTATTACTGTCATTTTGTTATTTCTTTTAAAATCCATTGCTTCATATTTCTATCATTTACTTACATCTACCATGTGTCTGACCTTCTCCTTCTGCGGTGTGTTTGACTGTTATCTTCTAACTCTGGAGCTATTTTCAGTATCCTGAAGTCATGCATGTTAAATTCTCGTTATTGTTCAGGAGGCCAAGATCAGCAAATATTTTAATTATGGAGCAAATTATTCAACTTAAAACATTTACTTTGTGGAATGCCTTAATTGCCTCTTTGCTGGGTATATCAGGGAGGTTGAAGATCCCTTTTGTTCATAGGGTGAGCCCAGTGAGACATTGGACAAAATAGATCTGAGTTATGAAAAGAATATTTTATTTTTGTGCAATTCAATTGAATTGCAAACAGAGTATTTTGAAATGTGGTTAGCATGGTTCAAGAGTATTTGGATGGTTGGTCTGTCTGTCAGTTAGTCAGTCTGTCATTTCATTAACTTAGCCTTATCAGCCAGTGCTGTACAAATTCAGGTTACAGCACCATCTACTGGAATTGATGTGCACACACTGCAAGATTTGTTTGAATTATAGAATATAGAACATAGAACTTACAGCACAGGAACAGGCCCTTCGTCCCATAATGTTGTGCCTAACATGATGCCAAATTAAACTAATCCCTTCTGCCTGTCCTTGGTCCATATCCCTCCATTCCTTACATGTTCAAGTGCTTATCTAAAAGTCTCTTAAACACCCATATCACATCTACCTCCACCACCACCCCTGGCAGCACATTCCAGACTCCTACCACTCTGTGTAAAATACTTGCCCCTCACATCTCCTTTGAACTCCCCCAAGTTAGTTTTAGACATTTCAACTCCTGGGAAAAAGATTCTGACTGTCAACTCTATCCATGCATCTCATAATTTTATAGACTTCAATCAAGTATCCCCTCAGCCTTCGCCGCTGCCGAGAAGACAACCCGAGCTTTTCCAGTCTCTCCTGATTGCCCGCACCCTCTAATCTGGGCAGCATTCTGTTAAATCTTTTCTGTGCCCTCTCTAAAGCCTCCACATTCTTCCTGTAATGCGGCAACCAGAATTGAAGGCAGTACCTCAAGCATGGCCTAACCAAAGTCTTATAAAACTGCAACATGACATCCTGACTCTTGTACTCAATTCTCCAACCACTAAAGGCAAGCATGCCGTATGCTGCCTTTACAACCCTATTTACTTGCATGGCCACTCTCGGGGAGTTATGGACTTGAACCCCAAGATCCTTCTGTACATTAATGCTGTTCAGGGTCTTGCCATGAACTGTATACTTTTCCTTAACATATGATCTCCAAAGTGCAGCACCTCACACTTACCCAGATTAATCTCCACCTGCCATTTCTCTGCCTGTATTTGCAACTGGTCTGTATCCCACTGTATCACTTGAAAAAAAATTCTAAACCATCCACAACTCGAGCAATCTTTGTATCGTCTGCAAAATTACTAACCCGTCCATCTACGTTTTCATCCAAGTCATTTGCATATATCACAAATATCAGAGGTCCCAGTACAGATCCCTGCGGAACACTGCAAGTCACAAGCCTCCAGGCTGAAAAACACCCTTCCACCACTACCCTCTGTTTTGTATGAGCAAGCCAATTCTGAATCCAAGTGGCCAAATCACCATGGATCCCATGCATCTCAGTCTTCTGGATGAGCCTACCATGAGGGACCTTGTCAAAAGCCTTACTAAAATTCACGTAGACAACATCCACTGCTCTACCCTCATTGCTCACCATTGATTTCCCTTCTTGAACAGAGGAACAATATTAGCGACTTGCCAGTCCTCCGGGACCTCTCCAGTGGCTAATGAGGATACAAGGATCTTGGTCAAGGCCCCAGCACTCTCCCCTCTTGCCTCTCTCAATAACCAGGGTAGATACCATAAAGCTCTGGGGTCTTATCCACCTTAATGCTCTTCAAGAGTCCCAACACCACTTCTTTCTTGATCTGAAAATGCCCTAGCATATTAGCATGCTCCACACATATCTCACTATCCTGGGTGAATACTGATGCAAAGTACTCATTTAGGATCTCGTCCACATCCTCTGTCACCAAGCACAAGTTCCCTCCTTTATCCTTGAGTGATCCTACCTTCTCCTGAATTACCTTGTAAGTTATTTTAATCCTTTTAATATACGTATAGTATGCCTTGGGATTCTTTTTCACCCCACTTGCCAAGGTCATTTCATGACTTGAGTTCTTTCCAGTTTTACTTGTATTCCTCACGGGTCCTGTCTGATTTTAGCTTCCTAAACCTTACATGTGCTGCTTTTCTCATTTTAACTAAATTCATAACCTCCCTCGTTATCCAAGGGTCCCTTACCTTACCATCCTTGTCCTTCCTCCTTACTGGTACATGCAGATCCTGAACTCTGATCAGTAGGTCTTTAAACAATTCCCACATGTCAAATGTTGACTTGCCTGATAACAGCTCCTCCCAATTAACATTCCCAGCTCCTGCCTAATAGTGCCATAATTTGTCCTCCCGCCATTTAATATCTTGCCACAAGGTCCTGACTTATCGTTATTCATACCTATCTTAAAGCTTAAGGAGTTCACTTCATAGAAATCCAGAAACATGAGCAATTTATAACAAGTGAAGCCTTTTTGCAAATATATTTCTACACATATGTGGTTGAGGAACAAAGGCTCATGATGCAATATGTGAGGATCATTTAATGGACAGACAGCAGGAGGAGTAGCCACTAATTTTCAGACTGCAAGTCGCTATTGGTAGAGTGTCCCAGGAATTAGTGCTTGGGCCTCAGCTATTTACAAATGATTGATAATCTATACTGATGAGCTAGATTTGGGGATGGGGAATGTGATATTATCAGAAAACATGAATAATACAAAGCTAAAGAGGGAACTTTGCTGTAACGAGGACACTAGACCACAGATTGCAATGGTGAGTGGACAGGAAGGTGACAAACAGAAAGCGATGTAGGAAAAGTGAAGCTATCAACTTTGGTCGGGAGAAATAGAAAGAAAGGCATAACAAAGCTTCAATCATATTAATTCATGGCTAAAAGGGTTCTCCTGTCAGAAGAGACTGAGTAAGAAGGACTTTGTAAAAGTATATCCATCTCTATCAAATTCTGTATTTAGAACAGTACAGCACAGGAATAGGCCCTTCGGACCACCAAGACTGTGCAGAACATAATGCCTTTCTAAACTAAAAACTTTTTGCCTCTACCTGTATTCCCTCTATTTCCACATGTATTGGTGTATCTATCAAGATACCTCCTTAAACATTGTTATCCTGTCCACCATCTCCACCACTTCTGGCAGTGCATTCCAGGCACTTACCGTCCTGTGTGTAAAATAAAAACTTACCTCTTGCCTCTCCTTTAAACTTATCCCCTTTTACATTAAATTTATGCCCCCCAGTAATTGACATTTCTACCCTGGGAACAATAGGCTCCAACTATCCATTCTATCCATGCCCTTCTATCCTTTCCCCACCAAGCCCCTGGCACTGAGTCCCAGTCAATATATGGGAAGTTATACCACGACAACCCTATTGTTTTTACATTTTTCATCAGCTGTCCACATTCCTGTTCCTCTATCACCAACAGGCTATTGGGAGGCCTGTAATACAATCCCATCAAAGTGATTGCATCCTTCCTGTTCTACCCACACGGCCTCACAGCATAAGCCCTCTGAGGTGTCCCCCCCTCAGTACAGCTGTGATATTCTCCCTAATTGGTAACACAACTCTTCCAGACCCCTCTATTATGCCCGAAACATCGGAATCCTGGAATATTAAGCAGCTAGCCGTGTCCTCCTCTCAACCAAGTCTCTAAGAGCTACGGCATTATAGTTATATTTATTAATCCAAGCTCTGGGATCATCTGTCTTACCTGTCATACTCCCACATTAAAACAAACACATCTCCAACCACCAATCCTGCTGTGCTCTGTAACCACTCCGTCTGATCTTCCTCATGGTCTTGCTGGCCTCGGTGTCTTGACTGCTCTTGTATCATTTTACATGCTGACCTATTGCTCTGCCCCCACCACGCTATTATGATTATTTCTAATCTTCCTGTGCATACCTTGTTTCTACTTTTTAGCCTTTGGTTGTTTAACCCCATGATACATTAGTTTAAATGCTCTCCCATCATGCTGATTAATCTGCTGCAATGATGCTGGTCTCTGTTTTGTTACACTCAAAGCAAGTGTCTTGATAAGTCCCACTTGCCACAAAACTGGTTATGTGTTCTAAAAGGTCTGCCTTCTGCACCAGGTTCCTAGCCACGCGTTAACCTTGTTTTCATCTTCAGTCTCCCCAAGTTAGATTTTTGGCACTAAAGTCTCAAAGGTTTATGGCAAATCAGGCAACAAAGTAACATAGTGGCATATATCAATAATGCTGTTTTTGAATGGCAGGGCAGGGTTGCAGGCCATATAATAGAGCCCTGCTCCTGTTTGTTATGCTGTTAAATCATAGAGGTGAAAAGAATAAGAGAAAGACAGCATGTATCATGCTTGAGTTTAAATGCCAGCATGTTGGAAGCAAAGTGAGAAATTCTCAGACTTTTTTGATCCTGGGGAAAACATGTATTTTAGTTGGAGACTGCAAATTCCTGATGATTTTAACACAAAAGCAATGATGTGATGGAGTATTTTTTTTTGTTTTTGAAGCGTGTTTTCTTGCAGTTCAGAGGAACAAATGTAGATCATTAAGGCAACTAATGACCACATAATATATTCGAGAGATACAACTGAAAAAGGAGGTTGCTGCCTGCTGCTTTGTTGTTCTGTTATGGATCTGAGCTAAACTTCCTCACACTTCACATTTCTCTTGTGTTGAAGGTGAACCTGTGACTATATATAGGCTGGAGGAAAGCTCACCAATCAGTCTGAACAATAGCATGTCATCCTGGTCCCAACAAGGGCGATGTGCCAAGATTGAGTTTTTAAGCAAAGAAGAAATGGGAGGGGGATTGAGGCGAGCCTTAAAAGTGGAATGCACGTGGGCAGAGTTCGATATTCTGAAACCAGGTCAACTGTATATTGTGAAGTCTTTTCTTCCTGAAGTTGTGAATACATGGAAAAGAATCTACAGGGAAGATACTGTGTTACACCTGTGTTTGAAGGTAAATTTACTTTATGCTGAAATATTTATTAATGCCTCAAGAAGTTGGCTGTAGCTCTGTTTAAGTTTTGTAATCATGTTGCTAATTTTGCCTTATAATTTTGTGCCCCTTGTAAATATTAAGATGTGCAATCCAGTGACTGTCAATTTACAGAAAAGAAGCTGACCCAGCTTTATCAATTGAAATGATATATTTCTCAATAGTTTTATAATTGTAATTTTTTACTTGTGGAAAGGTTGTAGACCTGAGTATGTTTGAAAATGTTGGAAGAAAGGCACTAAATGATCCTGGAGTTGTTCCTGGAACATGTAATCCAGCCACACCGCATACCCTACACATTATCGTGTATTTGTCCTGCATGGTCTGAGATGCCCATGGCATCAGTTATTGATTGTTTGAAAGTGGTTTATCAATGAATCTAGTATTAAAAGATCTGTTGCTTGTTGGGTGAATGTTGTTAACATAAAAGAGGTACTTGTGGATCTGGACTCTGCAAAGTTCATCTTTCCTATTGTCCTGTGCAAATTCTGTTCATATATGGTGCATTGTAAATGTCAATGAATACAAATTATTGCAGGACGGTAGCTCAGTGGTTAGCACTGCTGCCTCTCAGCGCCAGGGTCCCGGGTTCGATTCCACCCTCAGGCGACTGTCTGTGTGGAGTTTGCACATTCTCCCCGTGTCTGCGTGGGTTTCCTCCGGGTGCTCCAGTTTCCTCCCACAGTCCAAAGATGTGCAGGTTATGTGGATTGGCCGTGCAAATTGCCCATAGTGTTCAGGGATGTGTAGCTTAGGTGTGATTATAGGGGGTTGGGTCTGGATGGGATGCTCCAAGGGTCAGTGTGGACTTGTTGGGCCGAGGGGCCTGTTTCCACACTGTAGGGATCCTATGATCTATGATGATTCTAAAGTAATTTGAATATTGATAAAGGATAGTGGTTGGAACCTTTCCAAATTCCACCAGTGAAAAACTAGTGTGGAATGATTTAAACAAAATTACTAGGACAATGCTGAACTCAAAGCATCCTGCATTGAATCCAAACGAAAACCTTTGTGGAATATTGAACATTGGGATGGTTTAAAACATTGGTGTTGTTGCTACCAGACAGCCTGTAGAATGCCAAGTCGCTGTTGCTATGGATACTTCCAAAATGTTAGAATAATGTAGTAGGCAAGTAACTGTGGAGTTTACAGTAGCAGCAGCTAAGGTTATTGATGTTAGATTTGATAGGTTGGGCAGTGGCTGCAGATGGTGTTTATTGAGGTTTGAGGTTGCTGTCAATGAGAAGCTAAAACCCATGTCTCTTCAGCTCTGAGGTAGCCCTGTCACATCATAGAGCTTCACTCTAGAAACTTTTGAGACTGGCACTTCAGTGCAGTACCAAGGGAATTCTGGACTGTCATTTGGACAACTCCTTGCAAGCTGCTACAGCAGATCTAATTCTAACATTTTTTATAACCGTTCTATGCTTTTCAACTTAAATTCTAAATCTGTAAAAATTACGAATAATGTTCTTTTCAAATAATGTAACCTGCAATGTAACTTGTATGCCTCTAAGTCTTTTTGATGTGTACATCCTTTGCTTGCTGTGCCCTGCCTGTACCGCTCGTAAGCAAAGCTGTTCACACTGTATTTCAGTACATGTGACAATTAATCAATAAAATGAAGACCGGATTACTCTTTGAACATGCAGGATTCCACGGCAGTATTCAAAATAGAGCTAGTGAGGCCACAACTGGAATATTGTGTGCAGTCCTGATCACTGTATTACAGGAAGGACATAATTGCTTTGGAGAGAGTGAAGGCAGGGTTTACTAGAATGTTAAAGACAGGAGTTGCTTGGAAAACTCAGCAAGTCTAGCAGCATCTGTGGAGAGAAAGTAGAGTTGACATTATGGATCCAGTAACACTTGTTCAGAACTAAATAGCATGACCGCTTGAAAAGTTACCAGATGCCCTGAAAATCTAACTAAAAGAATCAAGGTAGAGTGAATGAAGCTGGCATTTTTACTGTTCTCCTTTAATAGAAATGCAACAGACTCCAAATTGAGTGTTATACATACAGCACTTTGAGAAGCAAAATTAAGGGATATTTTAGATTTTCCATGCAAAACACAATTTTGCAATGTATTAAAAAGTGGCCTTTATCAGAAGATTATTCTGAATTTCAACACTGCAGTGGATCATTTTGACAAATTTATTGAAGAAAGATCAGAAGTTTGAACGAACAGAAGCTTGTCAGTGTGTATTTGATAGTTGCTGATAACTGCACCAACTTCACCAACATGAAATTCTGTAAGGAATTTAAACTGGCTGTTGATGCCTGTAACATTGGTGTGGGTGCCATGTTACCACAGGAAGTCAAGATGGGGGTTGAAGGGTATCATTTAGAAATTGGATTTTAAAATAGAGGCAAATGGACTTTGATCACTTCAGCGAATATACTTTGTTCTCAAAGATTTTCACTGTTCTAAAAAGTCACCTATACAATCAAATGCCTGGCAGGGCTCCTGTGGTGTTGATGGTCAGAATTTTATACTATGAAGTTTAGAAACAGACTAGAGGCAGTTAGTTTAGATTTTGACTTCAGTTCAGAAGGAAGAACAATTTTCTTATAATCAGAAAATCAAGTCTTCATCTAAAAGAACCAGTGTTTTTAGTTCGTAAAGCTTACAAGCTAAGAGAGTTTATATAGAAGTCTTGAAGATGTTAAAACTGGAAGTGCTTAGGCCATTAGAATTGTCAATGGGTTTGTCTCAGTAGACAGGAAGGGATTGTAAAACTGTCGCAGACAATCCAAGGAAGTGAAACAGAGCAGAGTCAGTCAAGTAGAAAAATTATTGTTGAGATGGGAGGGATTTCTCCTAGAGTTGAATGTCAGTAAAAGGATAGTGTTGGGAAATATGTTGGAATTTAGTTTTGTTGTTTTGTGTTTAAGGTCTTTCTAATTGTCTTATTATGGCTTTGTTTTGCCTTTCATGAAATAAACCTATGTTCTATTGTTAAAGAATATCAGCCTAGTGTGACTGTTTCGATAATTAACCACCATGGTAACTGACTGAAAAATGAACACATGATCTCTCAAGCCAGGTTTCTTTGGGATCTGACTGGTCCAATATTACCATCAGCTAGGATCATAACATCACAGTGTAAAACTATTCCCTGTTATGATATTCTTGCACATTTTCCTGATGAGTGCAAGTTGAAAAGCACCACTGTTTGTCTCGGTCATAGCTGGGAAAGAGGAGTGGCTAACACACTGATTCCATTAAAATGGAAAATGCTAGAAACGATCAGATCTGATGGTATCTGTTAAGAGAAACAGAATAACTCGAATCCCATCAGGGCCAAACCAACTACTTGAAATAATGCAGTGTTTTATTACAAATTGTTTTCTAGTATAGAGTCAGTGTAGCAATCAAACTCCTGCAATGCGAAGCTTTATTCCTAAACAGACGCTGTGTGTCAGTGTGAGCTGAAAATACCAGTTGCCTTCCCCAATATCTATCCTTTACAGCCTACTGCCAGCGGTTTTCTGCAGGCATCACACCACTGCCAAATAAAACTCTGCTACAATCAAGAATAGTATACTTCTAGAGGGATAAAGAGCACGCCATACTATTTTAAACTGATGTGATAAAATATTTCGTTACTGGCGCTTAAGTTTTTAAAAGCCTAATTATTTCAAAGACCAGTGTAGTATTACAGCATTGGACAGTAAGTGTTTATAATCTCTGTCCAGAGATAGTAAGAACTGCAGATGCTGGAGTCAGAGATAACAATGTGGATCTGCAGGAACACAGGCCAGGCAGCATCAGAGGAGCAGGAAAATTGACATTTCGGGTCCCAACCTGAAACATCCAACTTTCCTGCTCCTCTGTTGCTGCCTGGCCTGCTGTGTTACTGGAGCTCCACACTGTGTTATTTCATAATCTCTATCCAGTCTCATTTTCAACAATGGCTGGAATTAAGCCATTTATTGGAATGAGATTTGTAGCATTGCTGAATAATAACTGAAAATGGTCCACTTGAGGTGGATGAGAGGGCAACCTCTTTTTTGCTTTCTTTCTTGTTAGAATCATCCGTTGTTGAATATTTTTCTGGTTAAGAAAATGGGTATTAATACATCAGGCCCTACATGGAAAGTGCCAACTCAAACAACTGCTGATTGAGTGGAAGCTGCAGTATATTTTGGTTTCTGATAGAAGCTCTGTTTTTGAATTTATGTTCCTGGTCTCTTGTTCACAGGAGATCCAGCAGCAGAGAGCTGCACAGAAGCTTGCTTTTGCCTTCAATCAAATGAAACCAAAGACCATTCCATATTCTCCAAGGTGAGGAGAAATAATTGATCACTCTCTAAAAGTTTTGCATTTGTGTGTACTTCCATCCAGGTTTTTATCATTTATGAATTTGCTTCAATGAAAGTTTCACAGAATTGTTAATGTGCAGAGGTAGGCTATTTGGTGCATTGTTCCTGCACCACCTCTCAGAATTAACATTTGACTCAATGCCATTCTTCTGCCTTTTCTCCATCATACTAAAAATTACCTCTATTTACATAATCATCCAGCGCACTCTTGAATGCTGTTTTTGAACTCTGCTCCAATGCATTGCAAGAAATGCATTCCAGACCCTAACTCCTCCAATGAAAAAGATTGTTTTCTCACATTGCATTTCCTCCCTTTGCAAATGAGTGGGGGGCCCCACTGGGCAGCCTGGGGTTTGTGAGATGTTGGTGGAGCTTCACCGAGCAGCCTGTCGCTTTGTGAGTGAGGGGGTGGCTTCACTGGGAAACCTGGGGTGTTGTTGGGGGAGGGGAGAGCTCCCTGGTATAGAACAGGCAATGATGAAGCACAGGGAGGGGCCACATGTCAGAGAGAATGTGTCATAATGGTGCCAGTTGGGTCAGGATCGGTGAATGATGTTAAAATAAGTCACCTCACACTTGATGAGATTTCAGGCTCCAATAACTTTACAAAGGAAAAGTGCTAAAAGAGGACGAGTTGGATGAAGAATTCTTGTAGTTACAATGAAAAGGTTTACACATGCAGCTTCAATAATCATTGTGGATGTAGGAATTTATAATGGTCGTACAAAAATAAGAATTGGGGGGGTGGGCGGTGTCGTTAAAATAGTATCTGAGTGATGTCTGTGTCCTCTGCTCCAATTATCACTCAAATTCTAACACTACTTCACCTGGTGTCTAATACCAGGGCTTTATGCACTCTGAATCAGTTAGCGTTGTACAGCAAACCTGTCTGGCTGTAGTGTGATATTTTAATAAGCTGCAACTGAATCTGAAGGGAGAAATGTCTAATCTAAATTCCTAAAGTAATTGCTGAATGTTTGTTTTATCCTCAGATTCCTGGAAGTGTTCCTTCTGTACTGTCACTCAGCAAGCCAATGGTTTGCGATTGAGGAGTGTATGACCGGAGAGTTCCGGAAATTCAATCATAACAGTGGAGATGAGATCCGTCCAAACAACATGCTGGAGGAGACCATGCTTGCTTTTAGTCACTGGACTTATGAGTACACTAGAGGTGAACTATTGGTTCTGGACCTGCAGGGTGAGTGCATGTGACCTCTATGAGAAACTGAGGCAGTCTTGTATCAATATGTAGTGAGATGTTGGTATGTAATTGGGTATCCCCATGGCTTCATATTTGAATTTGAAAATTGCATTATGAATGGATCAACCACACTTAAACTCTTTATCAGAAAAAATGGTACATTGTAATTATTGAAAGTTTACACTAAATTGCCATACAAAAATCTCATGGAAGTAAGACAATGCTCCTGTATAGAGTTACTGACAGAATAGAGAAAACAAATCAAGAGCTAGTTAGTGAAACTTGTTTGGATGCCGTCCAGAAGTTTGGATCACTAAAACAACCAGTACTTGGACAGAAGAGCCTTTTTCTCTCCTCTTCCGTTGAACCGCATAAAATTTACTAGTTCCAAAAAAGTGTGTTTTTTTTACTCAAGTATTTTATAAATTTAACAAGTGGGGAAATAGGCAGGTTACAGTAGTTCCAGAGACTCTAGCTGCATGGGGAATCTGATTACAAAATCCAGACACTTTGTTTTGTGAAAAAATCAAGGATATTCATTGTTATGTACATTTTCTTGTAGGTGTTGGGGAAAACTTGACTGATCCTTCAGTAATAAAGTCAGAGGAGAAACAGTAAGTATTACTTTATATGAGACCTCCCTCCCTTAAAGACATAAAGATGGATTTAGTATAGGGTGCAGTACCCAGTCACCGTTTTAACTTGGAAACATAATGCTGTTCATTTGTCAGTGCCAATGGGGCCAAAAGTTTGGAATTCCCTCCCTTATGGCATTGTGGGTATAACTACACTAAATGGCCTGCTGCAGTTCAGGAAGGTAGCTCATCACCTTCTCAAGGGATTAGGGATGGGCAATAAATAGTGGCCTATCCAGTGAAGCCCATTTCCTATGATTTTTTTTTTTTAAATATAGGTCTGTATCAGTATCATTAGGTATCTTAGTATTGACAGGAACCTTTCCTCATGCTTCACAAGCATATTAGGTGAAATGTTGTTGGCATAACTGAAAGCCTGGTTACAACTAGATGGAGTCCGGTGTCCAGTTCTAAGCACTACAGTTTAGAAAGGAAATCAAAGCTTTAGAGAGAGTGTAGAAGAAGTTTACTTGAATAGTACCAAGCTTGAAGAACTCCAGTTCTCTGGAGAAGCTGGGATTGTCGCCAGAACAGAGAAAATTAAGAACCCTTTTAATAGAAGTATTGGAAGTCGTGAATAGCTCTGAATAGGTAAATAAGGAGGCATTGTTTCCAGTGACCATGTGGTTACTAATAAAATGATGCAGGTTCAAGATAATTGGCAAAAGAACCAGAGATGCCGTTTCTTTCAGACAGTGATTTGATGTCATCTGGAATACATTCTGCCAATGTGTGGGAACAGAGTCAAGAGTAACATTCAAGAGGGAAGAAAATTTTCAACCTGTGAGCAAAGAGCGGGGGAGTGAGATGAATTGGATAGCTCCACCAGGTGCTGGTACAGGCAGAATATGCTGATACCTGGTCCTTCTGCCTCCATACCCAACTGAAATAAGAACGAGAATGACGTCAGTTGAGCATATTTATGTTGGTGATATTTTTGCTTTTGGAATGTTGAATTTTAGCGAATTTACTAGAGTAAGAACTGTATGCAGTAAGTAGCTGGTACTGTCTGTATTGGGTTGTAATTGGAATATCATGACAATAACTACTGCGATTGAACAGAAATGTCAATATCAGCTCCATACCTTAATTGGCTTTTGTTTCTTATTCTGGAAATTGCAACATCAGTTAAATAATGGTTTGTAATATTATTGCTGCCCAAGAATGTAAGTAAATGAATCACACAGTCCTATAACCTTTAGGTAAAGGTTCACTACATTCTTTTCTAAAATGAATGGCCAACTTGATTCCAGTTGGATTTATGACGACTTCTGCATATTGTAATTATTTATAACAATTACTGGGTGTCCATCACTAGGTTAAGTGTCTTGTCACTGATAACGTTAACAGTGCTTCTCCAAATGCCATGAGTAATCTGATACCAGTTAAGCCATGATGCTTTTTGTGTCCATTTTCCTCATCTATATTTTCAATCATTTTAAATAATCTAGAGTCTGAAAAGCAAATGTTTTTTATGCTAATGGTTATGGTTCACACAGGTTTCCTACTAAGCTATCTGTTTTACCAATTTACATGTTTGATATTCAGTCCTAGATGAACTAACCTAGCGAAACATTGATGACCAAAGCCTTTATCTTTAGTCTGTACGCTCTGTACATTCACCATTGATTCTCTTCACCCACCCTAGCCTATTCAAAAGCTAGCCTCTGTTCCTAACTCGGTTCACCACTTGCTGTAACCGTCATACGTTCCTTTTCAGATCTTCCACCCAAAATTGAATTACTTCAGTGTCATCCTGCTGTCCTGCATCCCCAGTATAGCTCATCCAAATCTGTTGTACCTAACTTGACGTTTGTAAATTGCTGTGCCCCTCAAGAGGACTCCGGAGAACAGCTGAACAGCTGTTATAACTCTGTCAGAACTCCATAGCTGCCATTGCTGCTTGACAGCTCATGACCCCAGTTGGGGTCCTGTCCACCACTTTGAGAAGCCTTGCCATTTATAATTCTGTCCGTTTGTTCACCCATCACCTTGTTGAAGCTGACCAGCATTTGATTCCCACTGCCCCAAGCAAATGTTCCTATACCTGCACTTAAATCCCTCTTAGATTCCTTTCCCCTGTCTCTCTAACCTCTTCCTATTTTACAGCTCCCCCATTTCTCTGCTAACTCTCACCTCTTGTACACTCCCAACATTTTATCTAACCCCACCATGCCCAGTCTTTCCAAACGGGCAGCGATTGCACACTGGAATTTCCTCCCTTCAGTCTGTCTTCCTAAAGCCAATTGTTTGATCAGATGTTTGATCACTTCTCTTAAGCTTCTTTCACACTAGCTCTGAAGAACAGTTATACCAGACTTGAAATGTTAACTCTGCTTCTATCTCCGTACATGGTGTCAGATCTGAGTTTCCCCAGCTACCTTTTTTCACAGTCCTGTGAAGATCTAAGTTGAGGCTGTTTATAAAAGCTTAGTGACAATACAGAAGAGTCTGTTCAGCCCAATTAATCCATATTGGTATTTCATTTCTTCATGTGCAGCAGTCTTTGTCATGTGACAGTTCTGTTCCCACAGTCCCTTTCTTTCCTTCAAGCCCAGTCTAAATTTTTGTTCTAAATTGACATGGTCTCTGAGTCTTTCTCTAACTCCTTTCTGGTAATGTATTCCAGTGCTCTGTGCATATAAAAAGGTTCCTACCACTGTCTGTCAAAATACCTTGCATTTAAACTTCAATCTAGACTTCTTAGTCACTGGAAAGTTCCCCACACAGGTGAAGATCACAATGTCTCAGTAACATTTGCCACTGCATCAGAAGGTTGTGTAATTCAGCCCCACTTCAGGACTCGAATGTATCAATTAGGCTAACAGTTCAGTGTAGTACTGAGTGGTCTGTGGTGTGGCAGGCTTTTAGCTGAACGATTAATCCATGATTCAGTTTGCCCTTTCAGCTGTATGTGAACGATCCTGTTTTTGAAAAAAAGACAAGAGAGTTCTTTGTCTTAACCACTGGATTTCTCTGAACCAACATCGGTAAAACAGATGATAATTTATCTCATTGCTGTTATTGGGACCCTGATTTGCAAACTTGATTTCTCATGTTTTTGTACATTCCAGTGACTACATTTAGTAATATTTAATTGTTTATGAAACAGAGTTGCTGTGAGGTTATGAAAGGTGTTGCAAAATGCAAGTTCCTTATTCCTCTGTGCTGCAGTGATGATCTGCCAAAGCGCAAGTCCTTTGCTCATTTCTCCACTTCTTGATGTCCTGTGCTTTTCTTTATCTTGCTTGATGATATGAAGTTATATACAGTGAATGTCAGAGGAGACTTGGGAGTTCAGGCGCATGGAGCTTTAAAATGCCACAGGTGCAGAAGATAATCAAGGAAGCTAATGGAATGCTGATATTTATCTCTGAATGTCTGAGTATAAGCACAGAAGTTATGCTGCATTTATACAAAACCCTGGTTAGTCCCCCTCTGGGCAGTGAGTAGCTTAGGAAGGATATATTGACCTTTGAGGGAGCACAGTGTAGGTTTACAAGAATGATACCTGGATTTAAGGGGTTAAATTATGAGGCGAGATTATACAAATTAGGCCTATTTTCTCTAGAAGTTAGAACATTTAGCTGTGATTTGATCAAAGTTTTCAAGAAATTAACAGGAAGAAAGAGGGTAGATAAAGATTAAAATATTTGCTGTGGTTGGAAATTCTAGAATTAGCAGGCAGTGTCTGAGGATTAGGGCCAGACTGTCAGGAGAGATGTTAGGAAGCACTTCTACACACAAAGGGTGGTAGATGTTTGAAACTCTCTTCCACAAATGGCAGTGGATATTGGATCAGTATGCACGTTATTACGGGATATGGGCCAAAGGCAGGTGTATGGAATTAGGCCACAGATCAGTCATGATATCATTGAATGACAGAACAGGCTTGAGGGGGCTAAATGGCTTACTCCTGTTCCTATGTGTTCTTAACAGCTTGAGTCAAATTATCACTCTTGTAAACCTACATTGTGCTCCCCTCCCCCCTCCTCCCAAGGCCAGTATATCCTTCCTAAGGTGTAGTGCCCAAATCTACATTCAGTACTCCCAAGTTGGGACTAACCAGGGTTTTGTATAAATGCAGCATAACTTCTGCGTGATCATACCATGGTATATAAAGATAAAGATCAGCATTGTTAGCTTTCTTGATTATTTTATGCACCTGTCATAGCATTTTAAAAATCTGTGCACCAGAATTCCCAAATCGCCTCAGACCTTCACTAGATTTAACTTCATGCCATCAAGAGCTTCCCATTTTTAATGAATAAATTTGACTGGGAAAAGAATAGATGAGGTGCTTTCTTTCTTTTGCCCTCCTCATACCTGCTTAAAGGAAACCAGTCTTTCTCCCAAAGTAGCATCTTCTGCCTGGAAGCAGGTGGGTGTTTGTTGAGGTCCCGTCCACTCCACCATCGCTTACTGATCTGGTGTTGACTTCTACTTGTGATTGTTAACGTGATCCTTATGTGAGCCCTGCCTCAAAAGGCAGGGATGCACCCCAGGGTCTGTCATCACTTTGCTACTGTTCTCCTGTCCAATCCCTTCATAATCTTAAACGTGAATCAAATCCCTTAATCTACTTGTTTTAATAAAAGTTTCTTCATGTTCACATTTGCTCAAACAAAGCAATGTTTTCATTAATTTTGCCATATTCTATTGCCTCAACATGCAACTTTTATTATATATTATTTGGGGACGTGATGGCCTAGTGTATTATCACTGGACTGTTAATCTGGAGACCCAGATAATGTTCTGGGGACCTGGGTTCAAATCCCGCCACAGCATACAGTGGAATTTGAATTCAATAAAAATCTGAATTTAAGACTGTAATGATGACCATGAATCCATTGTCAATTATCGGAAAAATCCATCTGGTTCACTAATGTCCTTTAGGGAAGGAAACTGCCATCCTTACCTGGTCTGGCTTACATGTGACTCCAGACCCACAGCAATGTGGTTAACTCTTAACTGCCCTCTGGGCAATTAGGGATGGGTAATAAATGCTGCCTAGCCAGCGATGCCCTCATCCCATGAATAAACAAAAAAAAAACAAACAAAATTGCACCCCATGTTTTTAACTTTTCTAACATGACCTGACTAAAATGGTTGCTAGTAAGCTGTATGTTACACGATCTGGTTTATGGCCGTATCGGTTTGACAGTTAGAAGGGAAACCATTTTCAGTGTGTTTGTTACTCACTGATTTAATAGTGGCTGAATATTTTGCTACTCGGAGAACGCTGTATCATGAAATGTAGCTGAAGTGCTTTGAACCTGCAAACAGACTTCAAGCTTACAGCTGTCTGTGTACATTGTGAGAGAATCAGCAAGGTGACTGCTGTAATCAGATTTATTATTTTGTTTTTAGGTCACATGACATGGTATTTGGACCCGCAAATTTGGGAGAAGATGCAGTTAAAAATTTTAGAACAAAACATCGTTGTAATTTGTGCTGTGGAAGGCTCAAACTTCCTGGTAAGCTTTTTCTGAAATGCTTCCACACCCACTCCACCACCTCTTCACTCCCCTGCCTCCTGCCTCCCTGTGTCCATCCTCTTTTCCCCTTGGTCGCACCACCCCCTGGTGTGATCCCCCTGCTCTCCCTGTGCTGGGCAGTTACTTGCTAAGTCTTCGTGACATGATACTTCACCTAAGGATCAATCTCCTGAATGGGCCGCAGTAGTAACTGGGTTGTTTGATCATATGCAACAAGCTTGAATTTCCAGCAGCATCAACAGGAAAGAGCAGGAACTCTATTGGATTCCCTTGTGAACCTCAGGTCAGTTGTATAGACTTTCACGTAGAGCTTAACTCACCTGGGGTTTAAGTAACTCAATAAAGAAAAAAGGACAGGAGGAGGCCATTTAGCTTCAAGTCTGTTCTGTTTGATTAGATTGTGGCTGATCTGTGACCTACTCCTTTGTTAGATTTTATTGTCTAAAAGTATCCGTCTCAATTGGTCTTTGCCATTTATAGGAAAGTTTTAAAGACTAACATACTTTGTTAGAGGTGTTTCGAGATTTCACGCCTCAAAGTTCTAGCTGTCATTTTTATTCTGTGACCCAGAATTCTAGATTCCCCACCCAGCAGAAGTAGTTTCTCTTCTTACTCTACGTGTTGTCCTTAGTATCTTAAGTATGTTTGATCAAATCTCCACTTTATCTGCTAAATTCCAAGAAACAGAATTGTAGTTTGTGTAATCTACCCTCAAAATTTAATTTTTGAAGTCAAGCTGTCATTCAGTTAAACTGCATTGCTTTCCTTTGGGGGCCAGTGTAAATATTTTGTAACCTGTTCAGAGATGTTGTGACACACCCCTTGGAGCAGATGGGACTTGAACCTGGGCCTCTTGGTTCAGGTTCACTACCACTGCACCAGAAGAGCCCTTCAGGACTAATCTATCCTTGCAAAAAGATGTGGTACCCAGAACTGTTCAATGCAATGATTGAATATGAAAGATTTCTTGTCAGGGTGAGAAATTGGTTAAATATCAGAAACAAAAGAATGATATTAAAGGAGTTACTCAACCAGCAAATGATTTGCAACATTGTAGAAATAGTGCAAACAAAGAAAGGATTGTGCATTGGCTTGAAGAACTCAATGCTGATCTGACCGGAAGTTGAACAAATCGGTGGAAGATGAATTATTTTTGTTTTTGTTTTTGTTTTTGTCATCCCACATGACTTCTCGAATAACTGAGTTTAGGGAAGTGTTTTTATTGCTTCATAGCTGCAGAGCCACATTCCATCAGTCTGTGGTGTGGCTCCCTCATGCCTAATACAGGCCTCTTGTGTGGAAATATTTGGAAACATAAAATGTTAAATGACAGTCAGAGGCCCTTCAGCCTGTAATATCCATAATAGCTTTTTGAAAGGGTTCACTTTTTGTTTCCACATTATTTCCCTCAAAATCTGAAATTAATTTTCTTCCAGCATATGTTAAGTTGCTTTTTGAAAGTTACTTTGAAATTATTTCCATCACCTTTCTGGGATATGAATTCCATCTTGACATTGTATCTTGTTTCCACCTCCACACCCTTCCGCCTATTCTCAATCATAAGTGAAGACATGGGAGTTGCATGGTAATGCTGTGAAGTGGCACTTACACAGCAATAATCTGCTCAACACAGCTCAGTATTAGTTCTT
>NC_063364.1:34906654-34918208 GCF_021869965.1 Rhincodon typus | reverse complement strand
GATGAAAATGTGGATTTCCACCGGATTAAGACAGTGAGAGATGCTGCACTCTGCCTCCCAATAACTAACTTGGTGTCAGCAACTGATGTTGAGGTAGGTAAGCTTTCATTCACTTTAAGATGCTCATTAAGTCTTTATCAAGAGAGCCTTATTAGCAATATTCTTCTTAAAACATGCCATTCTGGTTTGCCTGTCTTTCACAAAGGACATAGTTTGTCTAGACATCTGCTAACCTTAAGGAACTGGCTGTTTGGCCCTTTGAGCCTGCTCCATCATACAGTAAGATCATGGTTGATATGGTTGTGGTCTCGGCTTCACTTTGCTTGTCTAACAAAAATCCAACACTATAAGATGACCCTCCACTATCTTCGGAGGGAGACCATTCCACACTTCAACACTCAAGAGAAAAGCACTCTCATCTCTTAAATGGGAGGCCTCTTACAATCCTGGTTGTTAGTCTTCCTCAAGAGGAAATATCCTCTAGAATTCCATCCTACCTATTCTCCTCAACACCCAATATGTTTTAATATCATCCCTCATTCCTCTGAACTCCAATGAAAAGAGGCCCACCCTGTTCACCCTCCTTCACAGGAGATGCCTTTCATCCCAGGAATGGACAAGTATCTTCTCTGAAGATGAATTTTAGAAGCAATTCAATGTTAGCGAAGAACAATTCACAAAAAGGTAGAGAAATAAAGTTTCTAAATATTCAAGAAAATTGCATGTTCCCTTCAGTGGTAAACTTTATAGAGACCACGATGCCCCTGCATTCAATTTTTTTTGTTTTCATAGATCAACAGCAAGAATCTATGTCATGTCCTTTACAGGAAAATTTATAATTTGGACAATTTAAAAATATCATTGTGAAAATCTGACATTTTAAAAAAGCTATGTTTATAAACTGCCATAAATATTTGTCAGAGATCAACCTGCTACCATGCAGCTTAAAAGGTAAACAGCAGAAAATTTACCTGCTTAACATCTCGCACGAGATGAAGTAGTGTTGGATTGGTTGGACCTTGCTTCTGCAATGAAACAATAAAATTGAAGTGGTCAAAGTATTTGAGAGCAGCAAAAGGAGGAAGAAAGGGCAGGCAGAACACACATTAATGCTGGCAATCATTTCTGCAGAACATCCAAGTTCTTCACAGCCAGCAATTTACTTTTGTAAGTGCAGCAACTAACATTTAAACTATAAAGGATATCCTTTAAAGGTTTGTGTCAGATAGCCCTAATCTTTATTATACTAAAAATACAGATGAAGGGCTCGTGACATAGTGATAGGGACACTGTGAGCCAGGAGGCCCCAGGGCAAGTTCCACCAGTTCCAGAGGTATCATATCTGAACAGATTGATTAAAACAATCAAAAAGTACAGGTGGAGGTAAAAGCATAGTTAACATTACATGCACTTTATATTAACCAATAATCAAAACATTTTCCCAAATAAGGAATCATTAGTACAACTACCAGCATTTGTGACTCAAGAATCTGAAATATTTACACAAAATTTGAAAACATATTATCCTTCAGATCTAATTTGTGCACTCGAGATTAATATTGCCGTGTTTAGGCTTCCTTGCACTTACTGTGTTGTACAGTTCTTCAAGCCTAGGGATTGTGAGGAACTTGTGCATGCTAACTCCATTCTCAATGAGAAGTTTCACAAATTCCACTCGGTCCATAACAAGAGCATCCAACATTGCTTGCTCCAGTGATCCCACCTGCAACATTCAATAAACTCAACGATAAAGTCTGACCTACTGCTCAGCAACATTAAACATGAAAAAATATACAAATGAGATCAGAACTTCACAAGTTATATGTAAAGAACTACCTTTAACTTCACAATGACAGGAAAAAAAAAATCAAGTAATAATCAACTGGTATTATCAATCCCATTATTTGCTGCATTATTCTTTAAAGAACATGAATGTTTACATACCAGCCATTGCTGCCCGTAAACAAATGCATGGTTCTTCGCAATGTCCACTCTGTCCCAAGCAAGAGTCAAAATCAACTGATCAAATGCAGATGAATTGGTACCTGAATTTAAAACAGTTATAGCTTCAGTGAGATACATGAACTGGCTATTTGGAACAGGCTGTAGAAAAGACGTAGTATATTCATGTTATATGTGTCATAGCCATTGCCAGAACTAATTTTCAGGCTCGTCTTTCTAGTTACAGGGACAGAATTTGGTTATATTTTGACTATTGATGAGTTCACGTTCAAGCAGGACAGATGGCTTAAACAGAAAGTAAAATGTCGACTGCAGCTTAATTCTACTTCAAGTTCATGGCCTTTGCCACAGGGTGCACAGAATAATAATCCTTGTAAGATCTATTTTTAAGCTTTAATTCCCACCATAAATCTCATTGTCCTTAACTAGCAATTAGGTAGATTTTTGCTGCTCAAAGTTACTTTCTCTAATTTCTGCGTTACGCACCTAACCTGCCTCATTCTGAACCTTCATGTTCCTATCACTTGCAGCAGCTTAACACCACAACTCAAAGATTCCAGGGCTGTCATCAAGCTTCAGATCAGTACAATTCTGCTTTCAGGTTGAACATCAAAGCACAGAAACTATTTTGACTTTTATTCATTATTTAAAACTTAAGCAGACATGATTCTGTCACCACAGCAGATTTCCAAGTTTGCAATTTATATGAAACAACATAATTGGTTTTATTGAAACGTATTTGATGAGCAATCCAACTGACTATTTCGTGAATCATTTTACTTCCATCTTCGTCATTATTGGATTTATTACATCTGGGAAAAAAGTCTGAGCTGATAGAAAGGAATTTGTTTGCACTCTGACCAAAGCACTGGCGAAAGATTATTCAGCATCTGCATTCTGATGGCTCAGTGGTTAGCACTGTGGCCTCACAATGCCAAGGACCCAGGTTCAATCCCAGCCTCAGGACGATTGTCCATGTGGAGTTTGCACGTTCTCCCCACATCTGTGTGGGTTTCCTCTCAGTCCAGAAGTGTGCAGGTTAGTTGAATTGGCCATAACGAGAAAAAAATAGTTGCCTGTAGTGTCCAGGGATGTACAGGTTAGGTGGATCAGCCATGGTTAAAAAATAAACATGTGGGGCAACAGGGATGGGGTAGAGGTCTGGTGCAGACTCAATGGGCCAGATGGCTTCATTCAGCACTATAACGATTCTGTGATTCTGCATTTACAGAACATCACGCAGCAAATAGGGCTCTCAGAATTATAAAAGGTCTTAACTTTGATTCTTAAATACCTTTTTGTTAGAAATATTTAACAAGTAAACACATCCAGTCACCAATATAATTGCGCTTGACATACTGGGCAAAAAAAGTGTTAGTCAAAGCGCACAACTCAGGAGTGAGTTAAAAAAAGTGCTTCAGCTACAGTTGCCGAGGAAGCTGTTGAAGCCCAGGATACTTACCCTTTAACAGTGCTGTCAAAATGGCTACATCTATGTCTTGGTGCTCCTCAGCTCCAATGTGATAAACGGTTATCTGAAATCACATGCAATACGATCAAAATTCAGACAGAAGACTCACTGCTTTTCTCTTAAGTATACAACTGCTTTTCTAAATGAAAAATTCTGTATAAAAGCATTTTAAAAAAATCCTAGCAACTATTTGTGCAGACAAATGATTTTAGTGAATGAATACATCTCTAAGTAACCATGTGATTGTGGTGAACCAGCCCCCACTAAATGAGTGACATTGCAAGTATAGCGCAGAAGAAAATTTTTCCAAAGCAACCACACAAATCATTTCTTGACAATTTTCTGCAAGCATTAATCTAAACTAATTATGTTCAAAGTTTTGCTTTGCAAGTATCTCATAATTATCTCTAGTTGATTCAGCGCGTCATTCAAGAGCTTGAGTGACAGTACGCCTGTGCCCGCTGCTGTTGGAACTCGGGGTAATGGATTTCATGAGATGAGAGATGTAGTTCAGGTTACAATCATCCATTACGTAGGAACCATTCTGATTCCATAAGATTCCTCTTCAGCACACCAACCTGAGGCTTTGTTTAGGCCATATATTTATATCTCCGAGTCAAATTCCAAACCTCATTTTTGATATGACAACAGTAACTATACTTTAGAATGGTTGTAAAACACTTTAGATTGTCCCAAGTTGTGGAAAGTGCTGTACAAATGCACACACTTTCTTAGCCTTCGCTACAGCCTTGAAAACAAACCCTAGTTTTTCCTCCCATTTCACAGAATACACAGTTTGATATTAGCCCTAAACCAATACAGGCTTATGGACTCTGCTTAGCTGTAATCCACTAGGTTGTATGGAATGACCAACGATGACAAGAGATGTGCAACAAATCCAGGGAATTACAGGCCAGGTGTAAAAGAGCTGATCAGTAGCAAATTAAGTTGAACAAAGTCATTTGATTTGACAGAGAGCAAGTGTAAGATAGATCAATTTAAATGGCACTGCCATGGAGGTAAAACAGGACAGATAAGAAAGCTTTGAACTCAATCATGAAAATCACTAATTTAATGTTCACAGGCTGTGGGAGGAAACAGTTACATAAACTATTGGGATGCATTGTTAGGGATGTGCTTGATTGACCAAAAGAAGGTTCTGCACAGCCTTCGCTAAATTGCACCCGGAGGAGAGCGCTTGGTTTTGTCACCAAAAAGCTTGATCCTGAGTTTAACAGATTACTTGTGCTAGAACATAGCTGCTTGGAGGTGGAGGATGGAGTACAATATTTAAGCAGTGGGGACAATGTGAAATTAAGGCTGACAGAAAGAAGGAAATCAAGAACTCCCATTAAAACAAAATGAGGATGCAGTAGAACAGACAACTGGTGATTACAGAACAAAAACTGATAGGATAAATATGGCTGATCATTTTAGAATCTGGGAGCCATTGTTAAGGGTACATTGGTTAAATGTCCTTTTTTGCTTTGTTATAATGTAGTCTGCAAATACATTGTAAGGTACCCTGAGCATCCCGCAGTTGGAGATGGAGAAACCACAACATGTTATGTGCTTAAACCTGGAGTGAAACAGTCAAATTTTGCACAGAGAGAAATGATGGTCTTTCACTAAAATTCATTAAAGATAATTAGAATATGGGCATCGTGCCTTTACTACAGATTGGATTCAAACATGAGTCTGAAAAATACAGTGAGACTATTCACTGCACCGTTCAGGCCACTACAGTAAATTGTGACAAAACTTACAAGTTCCCTCGCCTTCATACATTCCATCAGAATCTGGAATAGATGGTGGGCCTCACTTTGGCTGAAGTTGAAAGTCTTTTTGATTGTTGTGAGGATTTCTAATTCCAAACCATCTGGAAGTATTCTAAAGGAGAACAAACAAATTCCATTAAATACTGAAATTCAGTGAACCACATTGAATAAGTGAGTTGTTGACCGAACAAAAATACTCCAGATCAATATTTCAAAAAACAAAAAAAGTGTGTGCACGTGCGCAGTTCCAGTTAGTTAAATGGCAAACTCATTACATTTGTGTTAAACACTTAACCTTGATTTAGGTCAATTCATGAGAATAGTTAACCCATTTTTTAGCTAACATTTTCATAAAATCCTCTATTACTTCCCTTTGCTTCCTGACAATATTAATTAATTTGAACATTTAGATATTACTTCATTACAGCCAAATGGGTTACTAGAAGGGAGGAGAGTTATCTTCAAGTAAATGATGAGCTGTCCTAGCATGAGAAAAAGTGTTTTAAATCTGGGAACCTGGGCCATTTGGCCCATTGAGCTACTCTTCCATCAAATATGATCCTGTTTCAAGGCCACACTCCCACTCTCACCTCATTCTCCTTAACATCTTTAGCATCTAGAAATTTTCTTCCTTCCTGAATCTATTCAGTGATATTTCAAGTGTTCATCAACGTACTTTTTAAAGGTTATGAGGTTTCCCACCTCAAATCCCCTCCCCGGCAGTACACTCCAGATCCCCACCACTTTCTGGGTGATAACAAAGCATTCCAGATTTTATCACCCAGAAAGTGGTGGGGATCTGGAGTTCACTGCAGGGAGGGGAGTTGAGGTAGGAAACCTCATAACCTTTTAAAAAAAAAAAACACAGACGAACTCTTGAAATTTCATACCACTCGAGGCTGTGGCCCCAGTGCTGGAGAGTTTATTTGTGTCGAGACACACTCGATAGGGCTCCTTCATGCTGCGTGGCTCTATGACTTGATTTCCACAGCCTTGTTATCGATAATTCTACTCAGAGGATGGTGAATGTGTAAAGAGATTTCTCTTTATTTTGGAACAATTCATAATTTCTCAAAAAGACATTGGATGGGAATTCAAAGAAAGGAATATTGGATGAGCAGGAAGAGGAGTAGGATTACAGTAAGTCACCTACAGAAAAAGGTACATACTTAAAACAACAGCTTTTTTCTGTGTTTTACCTTTTCATGAAGCACTTATTTTCAAATCTTCAGTTTACAATAAATGCATATAAAGGGGGCAAAAGGGGATCTGACAAGTCATTGATCTGAAAGGTCAACTGTTGATCCTGCTGCATGTGCTGCCTGATCTGAATTTTCCAGCATTTCCTGCTTTATTTCACATTCAGACAATTTAAATGAGCAGATATGTATTAACTAATATTGAACCAAAGTACACCACATTCTTTTCTCCCTAGTGTCAAATGCCATGCTCATGCATAGATTAAAAATCCATTTCTTACCCTCCCTCCTCAGTCTGCTTATGCACATAGGCCAGAAGATCTGCAGCCCGGCCTGTTCCTTCACATACCACGACAGGGACTGGGGGGCTCTCCAGAAGATATTCCAACACAGTGGGGATTACATTAGGGCCACCTTCAAATATCAAAGCAACGACTGGCACACCTTGGCCAATTCCTGCAAAAAGGCAAACAGTAACAAAGAAATTTTATTTTTACTTGTGCTTAGAGGAGAGAGGGAGAATAAAAAGTACTTTTGTGAGAAAATGCTGATCTACATGAATGTCAAACCAGAGTAAAAATTTGGTAATTTGATGATCTGATATGATCAGAGACAAGTGCAAAATATAACTACAGAAATCAATCTGCATCCAGAAGCCTCTTGAAGAAGTCATTACCAGCTACATGCTGTTGAGCAAGCAGCAAATGTATAAGGCACAGACTGATACCATTGTGATATTGAAAATATTGTTTAGGCTGGAGTGGAATGTCAAGTAATAGTTTATCATCCCAACAGAAGCAGGTAGCTGCTCAATATAGTTGTAAGATAAATTTCTGAAGTTGAGCTTTATGTTTAAATAACATGATTTTTAAACCATCTGCCAGACATGAACAAATGAACACGGACTTTTTTTAAAAACTCATTGTGGGATGTGGCTGTTGCTGGCTGACCAGCATTTCTTGCCCGTCCCTAGCTGCCCTCGAGAAGGTGGTGGTGAGCTGCCTTCTTGAACCGCAGCAATCCATCTGCTGTGGGTTGACCCACAATGCCATTAGGGAGAAAATTCCAAAATTTTGACCCAGTGACGGTGAAGGACTGGCGATATATTCCAAGTCAGGATGGCGAGTGGCTTGAAGTGGAACTTGCAGATGGTGGTGTTCCCATATATATGCTGCCCTTGTCCTTCTAGACTGAAGTGATCATGGGTTTGGAAGGTGCTGTTTGAGGATCTTTGGTGAATTTCTGCAGTGCATCTTGTAGATAGTACACACTGCTGCTACTGAATGTTGGTGGTGGGGGGGAAGTGAACGCTTGTAGACGTGGTGCCAATCAAGCGGGCTGCTTTGTCCTGGATGGCGTCGAGCTTCTTGAGTGTTGTTGGAGCTGCACCCATCCAGGCAAGTGGGGTGTATTCCATCACACTCCTGACTTGTGCCTTGTGGATGGTAGGACAGGCTTTGAGGAGTCGGGAAGGGAGTTACTCGTTACAGTATTCCTAGCCTCTGACTTGCTCTTGGAGCGACTGTGTTTGTCTGGGGAGTCCAGTTGAGTTTCTGGTTAATGATAACCCTCCAGGATATCGATAGTGGGGGATTCAGTGATGGTAACACCATTGAATATCAAGAGGTAATGCTTTGTGCAAACATGTTACCCATAAAAAAGTACAGGTAAAGTCACCATATGGCTGCGTTATCAGAGAGAGTGCGCGTGCGACAACAGATGGTGGTTTAACCAGAGGGGTACCACGACTCAGGTGGGGGGAGATGTTGGGAAGGGGAATCCTTCACGGTCACCTCAGTTGGTGTTGGAGCTGTACCCACACTGTTGGCATTGCCCTGCATCAAAAACTAGCCACACAGTCAAGAGTTGACTGGTACCCACAAGTTGCGCAATTATAGACTCTTCCCTAATTTCATATTCTAACTGGATAAGTCAAATGACAAGTGAACAAGACTCCAGGCTATTAATCTATATCCACAAATTATTATTCCTTGGTCTAGGAATGTCTGCTGAACTCACTTGCATGAATCTTCTGAAGATTGATGTGTTTTTCCAGCTCTCTCCGAAGCCTTACTTCAGCACCATACTTCCCAACTGTTCCATCATCAACCAGAATAAAATGGGAATGCAAACTGTTTAGAACATTCAGCTTACTCAGAGGGTTCAGTAGTGTCTGGTATGGGGCAATAACCTGCAAATCAAAAGAAATACCGGGTTACATGAAAAGATTTTTTTTTTTGAGAAAAGGACATAAAATTCAACAATGCTGAACTTAAACTGAAATGTCACAGTCTCACATCTCTTCCAATAAGATCATTCCTATTTTCAATCACACCCCAAGGGGCAATTCCAATTGTGCAAATCTTCCGAGATGAACGTGAAATGTGTTCTTTCAGTGCATCACCAACATGCTTCACAACACCTGGAAAAAAAAAATTTAAATAATAGCAGATGGAAGAGTTCAAGCTCGTCTTGCTCAACGAACAGACCAAAAATTCAGTGGACATTTTACTCACAGTATGCACATATGCTCTCAACAATATTGGAAACCAGGGCTCATTTTAACTTTTTTCTAATCAGTAGCAAATATAGCTTTAGATCATCAAGATCAGCAAGACATTAGTTCTTAAAAATAAGCACTAAAAATGCTTTTAAATTTACAAGTACAGGCAGATTCTACAGGCCTAACTCTTCAGACATCCTTTCTATTCACATGCACGAATTAGTTACAGGCAAATGAGAAATTTGGCAGAATTCCATCACTGGCCAATGGCTTGGTTAGGATTCAATCACCTGGTCAATCATCCAGCATTTCTTTTTGAAATACCTGCATTGACTCCTCCAGTTAGAATCCAGGCTCCTGTGGTCACAGCTGCTTTGATTAAACCTTTTCCAACAACCTGCTTAATGCGTGGATGAAGTTCAAAATTTTGCATTCCTCCATGTACAGAGATGACGAGTTTCGGTAATTCCATTTGCCATTCTTTCAGCATTAGTCTTAAAACAGCTTCAGGCTTTGTATCATAGGAGAGTCGTGCATACTGTGCCATTCCAATAAAAAGATATGGATATTGGTCAGTTACACAGTTCCTAAATGGAGAAAATCCTTTTATTCATTACCACAAATTTAACTTTCATCTTGATTACAATAGGATTCACACAATAATTTCCCCAACTCCTTGAGTGGCAAACTCTAATTGTCAGTGACTACAATTGAAAGTAACTCATTGCACGTGAAGCCCTTTGAGAAATTAGAATGACACTCTTCTCTTCCAGACTGCCAAAGATGACCTCAGGACTCAATATGCAGTAGAAAGGGCGGAAAAACAATATTTTTAAAATTAAAAATATAAATTTGATTTTTGAACCAGAATTTCAGACGTCCTCAACATCAGGTATAGTGGTTATTTTGTATAAAAGAATACACACAAACCTATAATCAAAAGCAGATCAGAAATTTGGAGTTTTGTAGTAACTCATTCCTGACTCCTCAAAGCCTGTCCACCATCTCAAAGGCATATGTCAGAATACTGTCCATTTGCCTAGATGAGTGCAGCTTCAATGACTCCATTCAGAACAAAACTGCCCAGTTGATTGGTATTTCATCTGCCAGTTCAACAGTCACTCCTATCACCACCAACAGTCAGTAGCAGCAGCGTGTACAATCTACAAGATGCACTGCAACAACTCACCCAGGGTCCTTTGATAGTACCTACAAACCCGCAACCTCTACTACCGAGGAGGACAAGGACAGCAGATGCATGAACTGTGGTGTTCAAGAAGACACGTCAACACCACCGTTTCAGCTGCCCCAGTCCATGTTGTCCACATCCCATGAACAAATAAAAGGAAAAAAAAATTACTTCTCGAAGACCAAAACCTGTGTACGTTCTGCATTTTTCTGACACAAATTCCTAATTCATGCATTTAGCTGCCTCCTCAAAAGATGAACAATTCCATTAAAATAATCAAAAAAACAGAGCATTCACAAAAAAAATAGCTAACCCTCTCAGAAATTTTTATCACAAATAGAAATATTTGTATAGTTGACCAAATAGAAGATGAAGCACTACAGTACAGTGTATTTATTAGTCACTCTAGGTTGGTTTTATTGAACATGAATATATTATGGATCAGAATCAACTTCCATCATTTGGAAAATTAAACATGTCACGTGACTTTTCTGTTAAAAGGCCTTTAAGAAACTTGTCATTTTCACATCCTTAATTGAAATTAGGGAGTATCTAATACCAAGGTAACATTTTGACTGCAGATACCAGAACAAGTAGTTCGTTAATGGACAAGAGATTAACCACAGTGTACAGAAGCACTTGACTAACTTAATACATCTATAAGAAACAGAACACAAATTCTACAAACCTTAGCCCTGTAAGAATGGGACCCTCCCTGAAAGTTAATAACTCCATAAGCATCTGTTGGACTCTCATTAGTATGTTTCTCCACCGACCATTCCTCTTTCTCCAGGTTTTCAGACTCACCCAATTTTACATCGGAATACTTCATTGCCAGGCTTGCAGTGAAGCCAAGATGCTGCCGGACGAGTCGTCCACAGCAACACCTGTCAGAATGCAGATGATTGTGAGTTAAGGCTTTGTAAGTGCAGCATGTCATTCCCTACAAGTAAAAATGTTTTTGGAAAAGACAATTTGCATTTATTTCAAAGGACAAAAAGTGGAAAACAAACTAAAATGACCCTTTACAAAAATATCTCAACTTAAAGCAAATCTACAATTTCCAGTCATTACTCATCTGTCCGAGTGATAGAATATGCAGCATTTAAATACAGATGCTCTAAACAAGAAAACAAACAAACTTCAGTAGGCAGACTGAAGATGATACGACCTTATTTTATTAATTATAAACCTTTCAAAATTCAGGCACTAAAAGGGACCCTCAGTCTATTAAAAGTATAAACAGTTTAAACCACGACTGTACACCAACTTTAGTGCACTCTCCACCACCTCCACCCTCTCCCCAGATTCACGGATGGGTTTTAAAATTTATGCAAGTCATTTTGTTCAAATTAAGAAAAATTCTCTTTCATATTCACTCAAAGTAGTTTAATCACAAAAGTAGATTTTGGATATAGGTCAAAATGGAATCCATCAGGATAAATACAGACA
>NC_063364.1:34900923-34906254 GCF_021869965.1 Rhincodon typus | reverse complement strand
TGGGGGGGAGGAGGAAGGAGATGACCCATCAGGGGGTAACAGCAGCAGCAGGCAGACTGGTGGCACCAGGGCCTGCTCTGTTCTTAAGAAGGGAAGGACAAAGGGCACTAGAGCAGTAGTTATAGGGGACTCTATAGTTAGGGGTACAGATAGGCGCTTCTGTGGATGTAAAAGAGACTCCAGGATGGTATGTTGCCTCCCTCGTGCCAGGATGTCTCTGAGCAGGCAGAATGCAATCTGAAGGGAGAGGGTGAACAGCCAGACGTTGTGGTACACATTAGTACTAATAACATGGGTAGGACGAGTGATGAGGTCCTGAAGCAGCAGTTCAGGGAGTTAGGTAGAAAGTTAAAAAGCAGGACCTCCAAGGTTGTAATCTTGGGATTACTCCCTGTGCCACGTGCCAGTTAGGCTAGAAATAGGAGGATAGTCCAGCTCAACACGTGGCTAAACAGATGGTGTAGGAGGGAGGGTTTCAGATATCTGGGCCAGTGGGATCTCTTCCAGGGCAGTTGGGACCTCTGCAAGGAGGACGGGTTGCACCTAAAGTGGAGGGGCACAAATATTCTGGCTGGGAGATTTGCTGGTGTCACTTGGGAGGATTTAAACTAGCTTGGCAGGGAGGTGGGAACCAAAGCAAAGGTGAATGGACTGAAAGGGTACGAGAGAATAGGGCCAGTAAGCCTCAGAGGAAGAGCAGGCAGGGTGTGGTTGCTGATCAAAGTGGGTCTGGAGGACTGAAGTGCATCTGTTTCAATGCGATAAGTGTAACCAGTAAGGCAGATGAACTTAGAGCTTGGATTAGTACTTGGAACTATGATGTCATTGCTATTACAGAGACTTGGTCAAGGGACAGACAGGATGGCAGCTTAATGTTCAAGGATACAGATGTTTCAGGCAGATGGCGGGGTGAGGATGTAAAAGGGGCAGGGGTTTTGTGTGACTTGTTCAGGAGAATTGGGCAGCACGGTGGCTCGGTGGTTAGCACTACTGCCTCACAGTGCCAGGGGACCGGGTTCAATTCCACCCGCAGGTGACTGTCTTGTGGAGTTTGCACATTCTCCCGGTTTCTGTGTGGGTTTCCTCCGGGTGCTCCGGTTTCGCCGCTCAGTTCAAAGATGTGCAGGCTAGGTGGATTGGCCATGCAAAATTGCCGGTAGTGTTCAGGGTTGTGTAGATTAGGGGGTTGGGTCAGTGTGGACTTGTTGGGCCGAAGGGACTGTTTCCACACTACAGGGATTCTATGATCTATGATACAGCTGTACTGCGGGAGGATACCCTGGATGGCTCATACAGCGAGGCAATATGGGTACAGCTCAGGAACAGGAAAGGTGCAAACGCAGTGTTTGGGGTTTAGTATACGCTTCCCAACAGCCAGCAAGAGATAGAAGAACAGATAAGTAGGCAGATTTTGGCAAGATGTAAAAGTAACAGGCTTGTTGTCGTGGGCGATTTTAACTTCCCATATATCGACTGGAATTCACTTAGTACTTGGGGTGTGGATGGGGCAGAATTTGTAAGTAGCATCCAGGAGGGGTTCTTGAAACACTATGCAGATAGTCCAACTAGGAAAGGGGCCGTACTGGGCCTAGTATTGGGGAATGAGCCTGGCCAGGTGGTCGACGTCTCAGAGCAGCTTAAGAACAGTGATCACAATTCAGTAAGCTTTAAGGTACTGATGGATAAAGATAGGTGTAGTTGTCAGGTAAAGGCACTAAATTGGGAGAAGGCTAATTACAACAATATTAGGCAAGAACTGAAGAACGTAGATTGGAGGCAGATGTTTGAGGGCAAATCAGCATCTGATATGTGGGAGGCTTTCAAGTGTAAGTTGATAGGAACTCAGGACTGGCACGTTCCTGTAAGGATGAAGGATAAGCATGGCAAGTTTAGGGATAACGAGGTATTGAGAGCTTAGTCAAAAAAGAAAAAGGAAGCATTTATCAAGGCGAGGAGGCTAGGAACACACGAAGCAAGGGTGGAATACAAGGAAAGTCAAAAGAAACTTAAGCAAGGAGTCAGGAGGTGTCATGAAAAGGCATTGGCCAACAGGATTAAAGGAAAATCCCAAGGCTTTTTATACATATATAAAAAAGAGTAAGAAGGTAGCCAGGCAGAGGGTTGGCTCACACAAGGACAGGGAAAGGGAATGTGTGTGTGGAACCAGAGGAAATGGACGAAGTATTAAATGAGGTAACAAGGTGTAGAGCTGGATGAACACAGCAGGTCAAGCAGCATCAGAGGAGGCATTCTTCAGAAGAAGGGTCTAGGCCCAAAACATCAGCTTTCCTGCTCCTCTGATGCTGCTTGGCCTGCTGTGTTCATCCAGCTCTACACCTTGTTATCTCAGACTCTCCAGCATCTGCAGTTTCTAATATCTCTGAAGTATTAAATAAATACTTTGCAACAGTATTCACCATAGAAAAGGAATTGGTGGATGATGAGTCTGGGGAAGGCTGTGTAGATAGTTTGGGTCGCGTTGAGATCAAAAGGGAGGTGGTATTGGATGTCTTGAAAAACATTAAGGTAGACAAGTCCCCAGGGCCTGATGGGATATACCCCAGAATACTAAGAGAGGCAAGTGAGGAAATTGCTGAGACCTGGAGAGAAATCTTTGTATCCTCACTGGCTACAGGGGAGGTCCCAGAGGATTGGAGAATAGACGATGTTGTTCCTTTGTTTAAGAAGGGTGGCAGGGATAATCCAGCTAATTACAGACTGGTGAGCCTAATGTCAGTGGTAGGGAAATTACTGGAGAGGATTCTTCGAGGCAGGATTTACTCCTACTTCGAAATAAGTGGCAAATGAGTGAGAGGCAACTTGGTTTTGTGAAGGGGAGGTCGTGTCTCATTGACTTGGTTGAGTTTTTTGAGAAAGTGACAAAGATGATCAATGAGGGTAGGGCAGTGGACGTTGTCTCCATGGACTTTAGTAAGGCCTTTGACAAGGCCCCTAATGGCAGGCTGATACAGAAGGTAAAGTCGCACGGGGTCAGAGGTGAGCTTGCAAGATGAATAAAAAACTGGCTCAGTCATAGACAGAGGGTAGCAGTGGAAGGGGGAGTTTCTGAATGGAGGGCTGTGACTAATGGCATTCCTCAGGGGTCAGTGTTGGGACCTTTGCTATTTGTAATATATATAAATGATTTGGAGGAAATTGTAACTGGTCTGAATAGTAAGTTTGCAGATGACACAAAGGTAGTGGAACTGTGGATAGCTATGAGAAACGTCAGAGGATAATGCAAGATATGGATCAGTTGGTGACTTGGGCAGAGAGATGGCAGATGGAGGTTAATCTGGAAAAATGAGGTAATGCATATTGGAAGGTCTAATCCAGAGGGAAAATATACAGTAAGTGGCAGAACCCTTAAGAGTACTGAGAGGCAGAGGGATCTGGGTGTACAGGTACACAGATCACTGGAAGTGGCATCGCAGGTGGAGAAGGTAGTCAACAAAGCATACGGCATGCTTGCCTTCATTGGCTGGGGCACCGAGTTTAAAAATTGAACCTTAGTTGGAATATTGTGTTTAATTCTGGTCGCCACACTACCAGAAGGACATGGTGGCTTTGGAGAGGGTACAGAAAGATTTACCAGGATGTTGCCTGGTATGGCAGGCATTAGCTATGAGGAGAGGTTGGAGAAACTTGGTATGTTCTCATTAGAACGACAGAGGTTGAGGGGCGACCTGATAGAGGTCTACAAGATTATGAATGGCATGGACAGAGTGGACAGTCAGAAGCTTTCTCCCAGGGTGGAAAAGTCAGTTACTCGGGAGCATCAGTTTAAGGTGCAAGGGGCAAGGTTTAAAGGTGATGTACGAGGCAGTTTTTTTTTTTTTTTTTAAACAGAGGGTGGTGGGTGCTTGGAACTCACTGCCGGGGGAGGTAGTGGAAGCAGATACTACAGTGACTTTTAAAGGGCGTCTTGACAAATACACGAATAGGATGGGAGTAGAGGGATACGGTGCCCAGAAGGGTAGGGGCTTTTAGTTGTGACGGTGCAGGCTTGGAGGGCCAAGGGTCTGTTCCTGTGCTATAAATTTTCTTTGTTCTTTGTTCAATGGTGGAGCTATTAAAACAGGAGATGAAGAAAAAGTAGTCAGAATGGGAGCAGCACAAAGATTTGAGAGTTGTGGGGTCGGAGATGATTAGAAAGAAGGATAAGGCCATGGGCAGTATTGAAAATAAGGACGAGAATTTGAGTTGTTGAATTGGGAGCTAGCATAGGTTAATAAGCAGTGGAAAATGGATAAACCAGGCTTGGTGCAAGTCATGACACAATGAGCAGAAAATTCTGGATAAGCCAAAATTCAGAGGGCAGAAGGTGGATGATCAGCCAGGAGTGCATTGGAATTGTCAAGTTTAGATGTAGCAAAAGACAAGATGAGAATTTTCCACCAAAGATTGTTAGAGCATGGAATGCCTTTAAAACTGAGGTAGAGGTCAACATTTAAAGAATTTAAGTATTTGAAAAGATGGAACTATAAAAATGATGTGGTGAAATCAGAGAAAAATGGGAGTAGAATAGAATAGTAGAATACAGAGTTTAGCATCTGTACAGAATTTCAAGCAGTACACACGCCAAATGCTAAATTATGGCTTGTTTTTTTGAAGTGAATCATGCTAAACCGGTTTCTAAACCATCCATCTTCCAATTGTAAGGTGCCAGTGCTTACAGGTGTCAGACCATTTAATTATAATGTTGTCGGTGAACAGAATTCACTTTGCCAAGCATAGCATTAAAGAGAAGCTACACAATATACTTGGTTTTTGCAAGTGCAAGTACAAGTACAAAAGTGCACTTTACTAAGATAGTTGGCACCTTGTTTTTTTATCAGGTTAGAATTATACACCCAGCAGAATGCTCCAGCATAAAGCAGCAGCTACTCACACTGGATAAAGGCATAGTCCAGTAAATCAGCAACTTAATTCAAGAATTTACTGTCAATAAAAACTGTCACTGGCATCTAAGAAATAAAAACTGGACATTTAGATGCTCAAAACCTTTTATGCTTTAGTTATGAATTTGTCCTTACAAAGAACAACTGCATGTTTAGATCTAAAGACGGAGTGTGCGCAATAAGGTCAATGGTCAGATCAGCATCACCATCACTGCATTATTTGTTTAACATACTTCGTCCTTTACAGTACATGGATACCTATGTGCCACACAGAGCTAACGGCAGAAGGTATTTTTCTGTCAAATTAGTTCCCATCATTCTAAATGCTTTACTTGTGTAAAACAGACCAAACTCCAAAGGGGTCACCCAATCTGACTTACTCAAAGTTACGTACAATTCAGTGCCCAGGTCTTTCTGGCACTTTATTTCC
>NC_063364.1:34888852-34900423 GCF_021869965.1 Rhincodon typus | reverse complement strand
AATCAAACCTGGGTCCCTGGCGCTGTGAGGCAGCAGTGCTAACCACTTGAAACTTACATCTCCTTTCTAATAGAGTTCTCCATATCCTGCTTCTGCAATTTCTAGAATGCAGGAATGTATGAGGAAGTCAGCCATTTGTTCACTTCACTCCCACCAGTTGTATTATCCTTTGGTCTCTCTGCCTATAAACTCTGTGTCTCTGTGCTCTCCTCTCACTGCACCTGACAAAGGGGATGCGCTCCGAAAGCTTGTGATTTCAAACAAATCTGTTGGACTATAACCTGGTGTTGTGTGATTTTTGACTTTATCCACTCCAGTCCAACACTGGCACCTCCACATCTTGTTGTGACCAAGGTATCCTCTATCCTGAATTAACTGCAGACGGTACACGTTTCAGGGCCCTATTTATTGCAGTTGCTGAGATGGCTGTACTTTTAGTGCAGCATATTCTTTTGGCTGTTAACAGCTAGCAACATACTGACTGTACCCAACCTGGCTGGTTGATTAAAAAAACTCTCAAAACCGTCCAGGGTGGGTTGCACAATTGCATAAAAGTAAAATATTGCAGCTGCTAGAAATCTGGAACAGCGCAATGCTTGAGAAATTCTGCAGGTCTGACAGCATCTCTGGAAAGGCAGACAGTTAACATTTTGAGTCTGCTTATGCTTCAGAATGGAGAATTGCAGATTATCTACACCGCCCCCCCCAACAATTCCTTATCACCTGTACAAAGGACAGAATGAGAGAATCCATTTCACTTACCCTGAGTTATGCATTGGCACACAAAAATGTAACATCTTATTTTCTGTGCTTGACTTAGATATCAAGCGAAATGATTACACACCAGACAAAATGATCATGTCTCAAGATGGAGTGGAAGTTGCAATTCAGTCTGGCAGTGGTACCAAAGATGTAAGAAATTCGATACGCTTGATGATTTAGGAGAACGGTACAGGGAGGAGTTTCCTCCAGTTGGATACTTGAAATTGCTAATGTTACCTGTTACTAGATCAGAGTTTTTTTGGATGGAACTTTGAAATCTAACTTTGGATGGTACATTGAGATGAAGTGGTAACAGATTCTCTGGCATATCTCTAGTTTGGTGTCATACATTGACAGTACAATTGAAATGTTAACTATTTTTTACCTGTCTTTGCTTGTTGAAGATTCCAGTCATGACACAAGCAGCATATGCTGACATTGTTAATGACTAGTAGTGATCTGTTAACAGTAGAAGAAAGGTACATTTCACAGAAGCAGTCTGTATAAAGCAAACTTAATTGAACAATGTCAAAATTTTAAAAGGTTAAATGGCCAATTTTTAAGTCTTCATGCATTTTAATCCTTTTTAATCAATTTATTAAGAAAAGCCATGTAAACTGGTAAAACTAAGCCGCATAATATTTATTCAAACCATTGTTATCTTGCAAAAATCCTTGTCATATGTTTTGTCTGACAATCAGACAGGTTTTAATAGGCCAATCAATTAAAAAGAATGCTAAATATCTGATCATTGTCCAACCAGCAGTGTCATAAAATGTTCTGGTGACCTGATTTTTTAATGAATTTCAATTGTGTAGACACTTTGGTGTAATGCTAGTGTTGTGGTACATGCAGATTGAATTTAAAAGAAAAAGTATTGAAATCCTTGTAAATATGGTAATGGGCAGATTGCAATCTATCTTTATGCAAATAAATGAGACCCAAATCTGTTGAATTGTCAACACGATGCTCTGTCTACCTTAAATATTTATGTAAATGGTAGCATTTGGGCACCTTTTCTATGTTACAAAGAGGTACTATTGTCATTTTTAAAAAGGTGTTTATATGAAGAACCGTGTAATTTTTAATCTAATGTATCTTATAGATACTTTACTTAAGGCACGAACACAACTTGTAATAAAATATGACAGTGGTTTTACAAAGGCTGGATGGTGCAAACCAAGAGTTAGTGGGATCATGCCGCATAAATTTTGTACATTTAATCTAATAAAAGATTTTTGAAATAAACTTAATGTGCGTTCTATACACCGCATAAACACTGTCTCCAGTTCATTTGTGAAGCATTTTAAAGAGCCTGAGCCACATACAGGATCTTGAAGCAGTGGTCATTAATTTTGTTAGGCTATGGCTTCTGGTGCTTAAATACAAATACTTGACTGGTCACTTTTAGTAACAGCAATCACCAGCCAAAAATGTACACTGGGAGATTTATAGATCACATCAGACAAGTACCAACGAGAGGAAGATTATACAAAAAAAACCCAAAAGTCTCTGATGTTTCTGCTGAATGTTATCCAGCAGCTTTAGATGCAAGTGAAAGCAGCTGATTGTAGCCACAGCATCTCTGGCAATGACTTCTGACAGCCTCCAGAATTCACCAAAGATCTACTGTATCTGTAATCTCTTCCTGTCCTAAAACCTCCACCTTACAGTGTCCATTCCTCTGACTGAGTTTTATTATTCCTCTCCCCATTATTTGCTGCTGTCTTCAACTGTCAGTAATCTCTGTTTGGGTTTTCCTTTTTAAAAACCCCCTCTCAAAAAAAAATAGAAAATAAGAGTAGGCCGTTCAGCCCTCAAGTCTGCTTCACCATTCCAGTATGATCCTGGCTGATCATCCGACTCAGTCCCCTGTCCCTGCTTTCTCCCCATATTCTTTGATCCCATTAGCCCTAAGGATTATATCTAACTCCTTCCTGAAAAGATTGTGTTTTGACCTCAACCACTTTCTGTGGCAGAGAATTCCACAGGTTTTCCACTCTCTGGGTGAAGAAATTTCTCCTCATCTCATTTGTAAATGGCCTACCTCATACCTTAGTCTGTGACCCCCCCTGCTTCTGGACTCCCTGATTCTTGGGAACATTCTGCATACATCCTGAAAGGGGTTCCTTGAAAATTTGCCTGAAATCACTGACAAATCCTCCTCAGCTCCTCCAGCCCATTGCATACTTGTTGTAGGCTGCTGACTCAGGTTGATAGTCTGGGTGATACTTATTGACATTTCGTAACCTAAAGAAGTCCAAGCTCTGGCTGTGCTTATCCTGGGTTTGCAAAGGGCCTGAAATAATGTGGGTCCATTATTGGCCCTCAATTTATCCCACACCAACATCATCAACTGGTCAAAGTCATCTTGCTGCTTATGGGAGCTTTACTGTGCACAAATTAGCTGCTGCTGCTTTGAGAAGGCCGAAAGTCTTGGAAGTTGTTCAAAATGTGAGTCTTTGAATACTAGTGACCTTTTTGGAGCATTTACTTAACCTATTTTAAATGAACTTCAGATGGTAGTTATGTTATATTGATGTAGAATTGGGGGATGGGATGAGGACAAGGGTGTGGAGGTACGGGGTGGGTGAGAGATATTTGGGGTGGTGAATGGGGGTATAATTGAGTGCGAGTAATTTTTGTGGCGTAGATTTAGGGGTGAGTGGTTATTGGAGGAGTTGAATCATATTGAGGGTGAAGGTTATTAAGGGGAATGGTGTGTGATAACTGGGAGGGGTGGTTATTGAGGTGAATGGGGGTGATAACTGAGCAAGGAGGGTGGTTAGATATTTTCCAATCAACCTGTTAAGATGTTATGATACACCTCTGGAGCAGGTGAGGCTTGAACTCAGGTCTGGCTCAGAGTTAGGGCCAGTACCACTGCACAGGTGAGAGGGGTGATAACTGATGGTGGGGTTTAGGGTGTGATTATTGGGATGGGGGGATGTGGGAAGGGAGTCAGTAAACAAAGAACAATACAGCACAGGAACGGGCCATTCGGCCCTCCAAGCCTAGGTGGATGCATTTTGTCCTTCCATACTAAAACTATCTTCACTTACAGGATCCATATCCCTCATCCCTCTATTCCCTTCCTATTCATGTATTTGTCCAGGTGCTTCTTGAATGTTGCTATTGTGTCTGCTTCCACAACCTCCTCTGGCAGCACGTTCCAAGCACTCACCACCCTTTGTGTGAAAAGCCTGTCTCGCACATCTCTTAAACTTCCCCCTTGCATTATGAACCTGTGTCCCCTAGTAATTGACCTCTCCACCAGGAGAAAAGCCTCATACTTTCCACTCTATCCATGCCATTTACAATCTTAAACTTCTATTAGGTCACCCCTTAACCTCCTGCATTCCAGTGAAAACAAACCCAGTGTATCCACCCTTTCTTCATAGCTAAATTCCCCCATACCAGGCAACATCCTGGTAAACCTTTTCTGTACCCTCTCAAAAGCAGCCACATCCTTCTGGTAGTGTGACGATCAGAACTGTACACAATATTCCAAGTGTGGCCTAACTAAAGTTCTATAAAGCTGCAGCACAACTTGTCTATCCTTACACTGAATGTCCCTTCCAATGAAGGCGAGCATGCCATAGGCCTTTTTTAATGACCTTATGTACCTGCGCTGCCACTTTCAGTGATCTGTGGACCTGCACACCCAGATCCTGCTGCATATCATTACTTTTAAGGGTTCTGCCATTCACTGTATAGTTTCCACTTCACCTTCCAAAATGCATCACCTCACTCCATCTGCCATTTTTCTGCCTATACCTCCAATATATCCTGCTGTATCCTCTGACAATTGCCCTCACTATCCACAATTCCACCAAACTTTGTCATCCACAAACTTACTAATTAGACCAGCTACATTTTCCTCCAAATCATTTATGTAGATCATGAACAGCAGAAATCCTTGTTTCCTGTAGAACACCGCTAGTCATAACTCTCCATTCTGAAAGACATCCTCCTACTACTACCCTCTGTCTCCGATGACTAAGCCAGCTCTGTATCCATCTTGCCAGCTCACCCCTGATACCAAGTGACTTCACGTTTTGTATCAGTCTGCCATTAGGGATTTTATCAGAGACTTTAATGTTGTCGACATGGACTTCAGGAACTACTTTTTCTTCATCAGTCATCTTTGTTGCCTGAAAAAAACTCTATCAAGTTACTGAGGCATGACTTCCTCTGCGCAAAACAATGCTGTTTACCCCTAATCAGTCCATTTGTTTCTAAATGTGCATAGATCTTGTCCCTGACAATCTTTTCCAATAATTCCCCTACCATTGATGTGGGGCTCACAGCCTGTAATTTCCTGGATCATCTCTGCTACTCTTCTAAATGGACAACACTGGCTATTCTCCAGTCCTCTCAGACCTCACCTGTTGCTAAAGAAGATACAAAGATGTCTGTCAATGCTTCAGCAGTTTGTTCTCTTGCCTCCTCTTCCGTTTTAGTAGCAACTTGGCTTAAAAATTTGGCACTCCCTTCCCTGAGATCATCCTCCACCAATTTGTTCTCTTTGAATACTGACACAAAGTATTTGTTTAGATCCTCACCTACCTCTTTGGGCTCCACACACAGATTCCTCCCTTTGTCCTTGCGTGGGCCATCCCTTTCCCTGGCTACCTTCTTGCTTTTAATATATGTATATAAAGCCTTGGGATTCTCCTTAATCCTGTTTGCTAACAATGTTTCATGACCCCTTCTACATAGAACATAGAAGATAGAACAGTACAGGCCCTTTGGCCCATGATGTTGTGCCGAACCTTTACCCTAAACCTAAGGTCTATCTAACCTCCACCCCTACCTTATACTATCATCCATATGCCTATCATATAGCCACTTAAATGCCCCTAATGAGGCCAACTCCACTACCCTCTCCGGCAATGCATTCCGCGTCCCGACCACACTCTGAGTAAAGAACCTATCTCTGACGTCTCCCCTATATCTACCTCCACTCACTTTAAAACTAAGCCCCCTCGTAATAGCTACCTCCATCCTAGGAAAAAGTCTCTGGCTGTCCACTCTATCTATACCTCTGATCATTTTGTACACCTCTATCAAGTCACCTCTCATCCTTCGTCGTTCTAAAGAGAAAAGCCCTAGCTCTCTCAACCTTTCCTCGTAAGACCTTCCCTCCATTCCAGGCAACATCCTGGTAAAACTCCTCTGCACCTTTTCCAACACTTCCACATCTTTCTTGTAATGAGGTTAGACACAATACTCCAAATGTGGCCAAACCAGGCTGCTGGAGCATAACTTCACAGCTCTTGAACTCAATCCCTCTATTAATGAAAGCTAACACCCCATACACCTTCTTAACAACTCTATCCACTTAGGTGGCAGCTTTCAGGGAACTGTGGATATGAACCCCAATATCCCTCTGCTCCTCCACACTGCTAAGAATCTTTCCATTAACCCTGTATTCTGCTTTCAAGTTTGTCCTTCTAAAATGAATCACCTCTCACTTTTCAGGGTTAAACTCCATCTGCCACTTCTCAGCCCAGCTCTGCATCCAATCAATGTCCTTTTGTAACCTAGAACAGCCCTTCGCACTGTCCACAACGCGACACACCTTCGTATTGTCCACGAACTTACTAATCCACCCTTCCACTCCTTCATCCAAATCATTTACAAAATCACAAATAGAAGGGGACCCAGAACTGATCCTTGTGGTACACTACTCGTAACTGAGCACCATGTTGAATATTTTCTGTCCATTACCACCCTTTTTCTTCTAAGGGTCAGCCAATTCTTAATCCAATCTGCCACATTTCCCCCTGTCCCATGCCTCCTTACTTTTTGCATGAGTCTACCATGGGGAATCTTATCAAATGCCTTACTTAAATCCATGTATACCACATCCACTGCTCTACCTTCATGCAAGTGTTTGGTCACCTCTTCAAAGAATTCAATAAGGTTTGTGAGGCATGATGTACCCCTCACAAATCCATGCTGACTATCACGAATCAAACTGTGCCTATCCAAGTGATAATAAATCCTATCTCTCAGAGCCCTTTCCAATAATTTGCCCACCACTGAAGTAAGACTAACTGGCCTGTAATTTCCCGGGTTATCCCTATTCCCTTTCTTGAACAAGGGAATGACGTTTGCCGCTCTCCAATCTTCTGGCACTATACCCGTGGACAGTGAGGACGAAAAGATTGTCGCCAAAGGCCCTGCGATCTCTTCCCTTGCTTCCCATAGAATCCTTGGATAAATCCCATCAGGCCCAGGGGATTTATCTATCTTCAAGTTCCTCAAAATTCCTAGTACATCTTCCTTACTAACATCAACCTCTGCTAGCGTACCAGCCTGTTTCACACTGTCCCCCTCCACAACTGGGTCCCTCTCACTTGTGAATACCGAAGAAAAGTATTCATTAAGGACCTCTCCTATCTCTTTACGCTCTGTGCACAAATTCCCTTTACAATCCTTGATTGGCCCTATCCTTTCTCTGGTCATTCTCTTATTCCTCACGTACGTGTAAGAAGCCTTGGAGTTTTCTTTGATCCTATCTGCCAAGATTTTCTCATGCCCCCTTATAGCTCTCATAAGCCCTTTCTTCACCTCCTTCCTGGCTAACCTGTATCCCTCTAAAGCCTTTTCTGATCCTTGTTTCCTAAACCTTATATAACTATCCTTCTTCCTCTTAACCAGTCGTTAAGAGAACCAAGGCGCCTCATTCAACCGCATCTTCCCTGCCTGCTAGGGGCACACGCAGTATGCATTCCTTAAACAATCTCCACATTTCCACAGTGCTCTTCCCTGACAGCATCTGTCCCCATTTTATGTTACCCAGTTCTTGCCTAACAGAATTGTAATTATCCTTCCCCCAATTATAAACCTTACCCTGCTGTATGTACCTATCCTTTTCCATGACTATTGTAAAAGTAACAGAGTTATGATCGCTACTGCCAAAATGCTCTCCTACCAACAGTCTAACACTTGGCCCGGTTCATTGCCAAGCACCAAATCCAAAGTGGCCTCTCCTTGTGTTGGTCTATCTACATACTGTGTCAGGAATCCTTCCTGAACGCACTGGACAAAATCCACTCCATCTAAACTACTACAACTAAAATGTTTCCAATCAATATTTGGAAAGTTGAAGTCACCCATGACTACTACTTCTGCACCTTTCCAGTATCTGCCTCCCAATCCACTCCTCTACTTCTCTGCAACTATTAGGGGGTTTTTTTAAAAAAAAAAAAAAACCCCAACAAAGTGACTGCTCCTTTCTTGTTCCTGACCTCAACCCAAACTGACTCTGTAGACATCATTCTCGAACTGCCTTTCAGTAGCTGCTCTTCTAGCCCTGACTAGCAATGCCACTCCCCTGCCTCTTTTACCACCCTCCCTTTTCTTTAAAGTATCTAAATCACAGAACTTCCAACAACCATTTCTGTCCCTGAGTTACCCAAGTTTCTGTAATGGCCACAACATCATAGTTACATGTACTGACCCACGCTCTAAGTTCATTAGCCTTACTTCTGATACTTCTAGCATTGAAGTATACCCACTTCAAACTATCCCTGCAACCACAATTACGCTCCATTGACTGCATTTCTTTATTAACAACCTCACTCCCTGTTGTGTCTGTTGAGGTATTCAGCCTTCCATCCTCTGAATTACAAATCCGGTTCCCCACCCCCTGACGATCTAGTTTAAACCATCCCGTATAGCTCGAGCAAACCCCCCTCCCAGGATATTTGTGCCCTTCCGGTTCAGGTGCAACCCATCCTTATTGTACAGGTCCTACCTTCCCCAGAATGTGCTCCAATTATCCACATAATAGAAGCCCTCCCTCCTACACCAGCCCTGTAGCCATGTGTTTGGCTGCACTCTCTGCCTATTTCTTACCTCGTTATCACGTGACACTGGTAGTAATCCAGAGATAACTACCCTGTTTGTCCTGGACTTCAGCTTCCAACCTAACTCCCTGTACTCATTTTTCACATTCTCTGTCCTTTTTCTACCTATGTCATTGGTACCGATGTGTACCATGACTGCTGGTTGCTCACCCTCCCCCTTAAGGATCTTGAAGACACGATCTGAGACGTCACGGATCCTGGCACCCGGGAGGCAATATACCATCCGCTTGTCCGCATCCACAGAACCGCCTGTCTGTGCCTCTTACTATCGAATCCCCCACTACAATTGCTCTCCTATTTTCCCCCCTTCCCTTCTGTGCCACAGGGCCAGGCTCAGTGCCAGAGACCTGTCCACTATGGCCTTCCTCTGGTAGGTCGTTTCCCCCCCCAACACTATCTAAAACGGTATACTTATTATTGAGGGGAATGGCCATAGGGGATCTCTGCACTGTCTGCCTATTCCCTTTCCCCTTCCTGACAGTCACCCAGCTACCTTTTTCCTGTACCTTGGGTGTGACCACCTCCCTATAACTCCTTTCTATCACGCCCTCAGCCTCCCGAATGATCCGGAGTTCATCCAGCTCCAGCTCCAGTTCCCTAACGCGGTTTGTGAGGAGCTGAAGTTGGGTGCACTTCTCGCAGGTGAAGTCAGAGGGGACACCAGCAGTGACCCTTACCTCCCACATCCTGCAAGAGGAGCATCCAACTGCCCTAGCTTCCATTCCCTCTACTCTAGATTTCCAGAAGAATAAAAAAAAAGCCTTGCCTTACCAACCCTCCACAAAGTCTTTTTTTTGATTAGAGGAGGAGGATGAGTGAGAGACACTACACATATAGTGTTTCAGGTTTAGCCAATGCCCGAATATATTAGTTCACTTCCTGGCTTGCGTCCTCACCAACTCCCGTCGCTGAATTCCTTAAGTTCTCTCCTTATATACTTCAAGGGCTTTGTCAGTTCCTATCCTCTGTGCCCTTATGTCTGCTTCTTTTTTCTTTCTGACCAAGGTCGTAACATCCCTGGTACTCCAGTTCACATAACTTGCCGTACCTATCCTTCATTCTCGCAGGAACATGCCACTCCTGAACTCTTATCAACTGCCATTTGAAATACTTCCACATGCTCGATGTGGATTTACCCTCAATCAGCTGCCTCTAATCAAAATTCTCCAATTCCTGCCTCGTATTGTTATGGTTCACCTTCTCCCAATTTAACACCTTCACCCAAGGACTGCTGTTAGCCCCATCCATGAGTATCTTAAAACTCACGGTATTATGGTCACTGCTCCCCAAATCCTCCCCCACTGAAACTTCATTCACCTGGCCAGGCTCATTTCCCAAAACCAGGTCCAGTATAACCCCTTGTTTCAGAGTTAGTAGGAACTGCAGATGCTGGAGAATCTGAGATAACCAGGTGTAGAGCTGGATGAACGGAGCAGGAAGGCTGATGCTTCAGGCCTAGACCCTTCTTCAGAAATGGGGGAGGGGAAGGGGGTTCTGAAATAAAAAGGGAGAGAGGAGGAGGCGGATAAAAGATGGATAGAGGAGAAGATAGGTGGAGAGGAAACAGACAGGTCAAAGAGGTGGGGATGGAGCCAGTAAAGGTGAGTGTAGTTGGGGAGTTAGGGAGGAGATAGGTCAGTCCAGGGAGGATGGACAGGTCAAGGGGGTGGGATGAGGTTAGTAGGTAGAAGATGGGGGTGGGGCTTGAGGTGGGAGGAGGGGATAGGTGGGAGGAAGGACAGGTTAGGGAGGCGGGGTCAAGCTGGGCTGGTTTTGGGATGTGGTAGGGGGAGGGGAGATTTTGAAGCTTGTGAAGTCCACATTGATATCACTGGGCTGCAGGGTTCCCAAGCGGAATATGAGTTGCTGTTCCTGCAACCTTCGGGTAGCATCGTTGTGGCACTGCAGGAGGCCCAGGATGGACATGTCGTCTGAGGAATGGGAGAGGGACTTGAAATGGTTCGCGACTGGGAGGTGCAGTTGTTTATTGCGAACCGAGCGCAGGTGTCCTGCAAAGTGGTCCCCAAGCCTCCGCTTGGTTTCCCCGTTGTGGCCTCCTCTACATCGGGAACAGCGGATGCAGTATACCACATTAGCAGATGTGGAGGTGAACATCTGCTTGATGTGGAAAGTCTTCTTGGGGCCTGGGATGAGGGTGAGGGAGGAGGTATGGGGGCAGGTGTAGCACTTCCTGTGGTTGCAGGGAAAAGTGCCGGATGTGGTGGGGCTGGAGGGGAGTACGGAGCGGACAAGGGAGTCACGGAGAGAGTGGTCCCTCCGGAAAGCAGACAAGGGTAGGGAGGGAAAAATGTCTTTGGTGGTGGGGTCGGATTGCAGATGGCGGAAGTATCGGAGGATGATGCGTAGGATCCGGAGGTTGGTGGGGTGGTACGTGAGGACGAGGGCGATTCTGTTTTGGTTGTTATTGTGGGGAGGGGGTGTGAGGGATGAGTTGCGGGAAATGCGGGAGACACGGTCGAGGGCGTTCTCGACCACTGAGGGGGGGGAAGTTGCGGTCCTTGAAAAACGAGGACATCTGAGATGTACGGGAGTGGAATGCCTCATCCTGGGAGCAGATGCGGCGGAGGTGAAGGAATTGGGAATAGGGGATGGCATTTTTGCAGGAAGGTGGGTGGGAGGAGGTGTATTCTAGGTAGCTGTGGGAGTCGGTGGGCTTGAAATGGATATCGGTTTCGAGCTGGTTGCCAGAGATGGAGACAGAGAGGTCCAGGAAGGAGAGAGAGGTATTAGAGATGGTCCAGGTGAACTTAAGGTTGGGGTGGAAGGTGTTGGTGAAGTGGATGAACTGTTCGAGCTCCTCGTGGGAGCACGAGGCGGCGCCGATACAGTCATCAATGGGGGGTTAGGGTGTAATTGGCTGGGTTGGAGATGGTTGTGAGGGAGATGGTTTTTGGGGGTTAGGGTGTAA
>NC_063364.1:34882464-34888842 GCF_021869965.1 Rhincodon typus | reverse complement strand
GTTGGAGATGGTTGTGAGGGAGATGGTTTTTGGGGGTTAGGGTGTAATTGGCTGGATTTTGGGGGGGTTGGAGATGGTTGTGAGGGAGATGGTTTTTGGGGATTAGGCTTTAATTGGCTGGGTTTTTGGGGGGGTTGGAGATGGTTGTGAGGGAGATGGTTTTTTGGGGCTAGGGGTCAGTGGTGCCTGTTTGATGTCGGAGTGAATCACAAGGGGAGTCGGTGACGCTGGGGGCGGTTTGTCCCGGTCCCCGGTCCTGGGGAGGGTGGGGGCGGAGAAGGCCCGGCTCCTCCCCGCGGTGATGACCTGCTCCGGGCGCTGTCTCGGCTGTGGATGCGGCTTCGATCCGGGGGTGGTACCGTCCGAGAGTCGGCGCCTTTCCACCGCCAGCCTGGTACAGAGCGGGGACTCAGCGGAGGATTCCGAGATGGTGGTGAATGTGACCATCGAGTATTGGTCCGTACCGGTACCGGGGCCGGGGCCGGGGCCGGGGTCGGGGTGGGGCAGAGGGACTCGGGTGAAGGGTGTTCGGCCCCCGAGAGGGGAAAGGAGCTGACGCGGACCGAACATGGACTTTAATTTAAAAAAAACTTAAACATCAGGAAAAGATCTTTCAACTTTCCAAATAAACTGGCATCAGAAATAAAAGTTTATTGTTTCGTTTTGGGATTCAGGATCCATGCATTAAATGTTTGATTGAAATGTTGAGTTTTTAAATGTTGAATCTGAAACTGAGAACAGAGAACCAGCTGGGACCGATTGCAGGACAGTTAGTATTTGACACTGAACATTTCAGAACTGACTATCTTTGTCACTCTCTCCCCCAGTTCAGGATGAGGCTTCCTCGCCCATTTCCTGACTCTTGCTGATGAAATCAGGGAGCAGGTTCCAGGTGTCCACGTTACTGGGTTTATTGGGCAAACAGGTGAGTGAGACACTTTGTACAAGAACTTGTTCAGACTTGAGCCAAGCAACTGTGGTGAGGCAGAAACTTTGTGCTAATGTAAAGTCAAATTCCTGCAGATGCTGAAATAAAAGCAGAAAATGCTGGAGAAACTCAGCTTCCCAGTAAGTCACCGGAATCGAAACGTTAACTCTGTTTCTCTCTTCACACATGTTGCCAAACCTGCTGAGTTTCTCCAGCACTTTCCGTGTTTTTATTTGCGCTAATGTTTTCTGTCCTGGTTATAATTTCATAAAATTTTCTGTCTTGCCGCCTCTCGGTTATCTGTCTGCCTTCACTAGATTATCCCATAACGTCATTTTGCAGCATATTCTCCAATATCCATATTTTCTTGTGAATGTGTATTTCACATTCTGTTAAGTAGCAGACAGTTTCTTGCCACGTGCACCCACTGAGGTACCTGTGTTTCAGACTTACCATTGTCAATGACCTGTCCTTACTGCTGTCCTTTCCACGTGCTTGATGAGCCAATTATAAACAACAGGTTTTTCAAAAAACCCGTCGCTTATTGCATTTAAACTGGCCATCAATGTTTCTGCTCAGACCCAGATCAGCTCACAATATTTCCATTTGTTGAAATACGTTTGTACCTGCAGTTTGTTTCGTGTTTTACAGTTGTTGCTCTGGTTCACATAATTTCTGAAAGTTACTTTTCTTTCCATTTCTTTCTCAGGAAGTTTTGAGGTTTCAATTAATAACAAGCTGGTTTTCTCGAAGCTGGAATCAAATGGGTTTCCTTATCATAAAGATGTAAGTCAATCGTTTAAAAATATTTTTTATACAGAATCAAAACGCGAGAAACCTTATGACCCAGTCATGATAACAGCAGCTTCCAATTGCCCTCTGACCCAGCACTCCGACCCTGAATGCCAGGTTCCATTACCTCACAGGGCACCATTCTTCACAATGCCTGAAGATCTGCAATTGGCTGTTTCACAGCAGAAACCCCTCACAACCCTGGCCAGGCACCATCCTCAAACTGAGGACAGGCTGACATAGCCACCGCTCCATCCACTACCACACAATAGAGTGTAATAAGATTGTTAATCTGAGGAGGGTATGAGACAAATAGCCTGTGTCAGAAAAAAAATCATGAAGAAAGGAATGATAAACCACAATGTTTCTTGTTGAAATGAGAATTGAACAGCTTATTAAATAATTAAATTGGAAGATTAATTGATTGCAGAATAATGAATGCAATTGTTCTGAAATCATTTTTTAAACATTTGGAGGGCAGTACCAGGTGCTGCAACAGTTTCTGGGCAGATGAACTCCTTCTGTGAGGCAGTTCAGAGAAGGTTCATGAGGATGATCCTGGTATGGAGGGATCTCCTTATGAGCAAAGGCTAAACAGGTTGGGACTGTACTCACTGGAGTTTAGAAGAATGAGAGGTGATTCCATTGAACCATATAGAATTCTTAAAGGAGCTTGACAGGGTAAATGCTGAGAGGATGGTTTCCTTTTTGGGAGAGCCCAGGAACAAAGGGCATCGTCTCAGGATAAAGGGGCATCAATTATAGACTGAGACAAGGAAGAAATTCTTCTCTGAGGATTAAGAGCCTTTGGAACTCCTTACCACAGCGAGTTGTGGGGGCAGAGTCCTTACATATATTTAAGGCTGAAAGAGAGATTATTGATAAGTAAGGAATTGAGGGTTATGGGGAAAAGGCAGGAAAGTGGATGTGCAAAGCCATAATCCTTTGAATGGCCGAGCAGCTTGAGAAGCTAATGGACCAACTCCTGCTATTTCTTACAGTCTTCTTATCACTATCCATCAACCTGGCAAAAATAAACTGGATTTTGGTGGAGAAACTGCCTGTATTTTATATAGATGATCTGTCAGAAATTTTAAAACAAAATACTTGCCCAGAGCAATTAGAGGGTAAAATGTCATTCTGAGGCATTGATGCAATGAGGAAAAGCAATTAAATAATGGAGGAGCAAGCTTTCTCAGTAAACCTGGACCTGAGGGCATGAAAGCATCACTTAAGCAGCCATCCCCCGTTTCCATTGGCCTTAGGTGAAGGTGAGGCCATTTGCTCGATCTCATCAAACGTGTGGGTCATTCTGAGAGTGCAGGACTGGATTGTCTCAGACTTTAAACAGGAAATGGGAGGAGATAGAGCATCTCACAGTGACTGCAGTAATATGGATATTTAATAACCTGCTGTTGTGTAAGGTTCTAGCAACTGACATGAAGTTTTATTACTTACTGATGCTTATGTTTTTCATCTTGGTTTATTTCCATCAGATCATTGAAGCAGTAAAATTAGCAAAAGAAGGGGCTACTGTGGAGAAAATAAATTCCCAGGAGCAGATTCGTACTGAGAAGCGAAGCTGTGTCATCGTATAATGGAAACCAAATGATGGTCAAACCCCTGATATAATTTGACAGCTTTCAAACAGTGAAGCACCACTCTGTTCATGACTGTTTTCCCCAAAAGTTATCGGTGAAAACATGAATAAGCATCAGAAGGTGTGCTCCCTGATTTGGAATCTGTTAAAGATTTTCAGGCATTGGTCTTTTACAGAGAGAAAAACTGGTTTAATATCATCACAATTAAATTGTATTTGTCTAATCATTCTCATTCTGTTCCCATGTTAAGCAGCAGGAAAAATGATTCAATGTCTTATTAAGATCACTCAGAGTTAGCGTCCGAGCCACTCAACTCAACTGACCTTGGGGTCCACCTCAACCACCTCAACTTTCAGGAACCTCCTTGACCTCAGTGCTGACGTCAATCTGTCAAATTACACTTGCTCTTAAAGCTGATGTCACAAGTTTGTAACATCAAAGGCTGACAATGTAAAACCTTCCTGGTGTCCTGAATGGGAGCTTGGCTTTTCTGTAGGTGTTTGAGAGATATTATTATGAATGTGAGCTGAGTGGCCCACCATTCACATTACTCGCTGTGGTGTATAGTGTGTGGGCTGTTAAAAAATCCCAAAATAAAAGCCAGAAATTGCTGGAGAAACTCTGGGTCTGGCTGCATCTGTAAAGAGAGAAACAGTTTAACAGTTTGAGTTCAATTGAAGAGTTTTATTTAGCTGTACAATTGGTAGAGACAGGAACACTCATACCATTTAAGACATATTTAGATGTGCACTTGTGATATCAAGGCAATGGGCAATGTGTTAGAAAATGGGATGTGAATAAGTGGTTGTTCTCAACTGACTCAAACTCAATGGGCCAAAAGTCCCTTTTCTCTGCTGTAGACCTCTGGTTATCAGACTTGAAACATTACCTCTGTCCTCAGATAGTATCAGACCTCCTGAGTGTCTCCAGCATTTTATGCTTGTTTCAGATTTTCAGTATCTGCACTATTTCGTGTTTAATTGGCATCATAAATATTTGATAATATCCAGCAATAGAGTCAAAATCTAAGTACTTTTACTTTTGATTAGTTTTACTTTCCTTTCTGGATTGGACACACCACAATTAAATAAATATTGCTTTCAGTCCAAATGCTTGTCTGTTTTGAGTAATGAACAATAGTAAATGTTCAACCAACTGGTGTCTGGTAACCAGACTCGGGTGTGACTGCTGTAGACCAGGTTCATCATATAGACCCTCAGGTGCTGTAGAGACCAGGAACCGCCTTTTATCTACATTTGGACAAACACCTGAAGGGGATTTTCAGACAGATGGGCAGCAACCTTTACCCCAGAACTAAACATCTGAGTTTCTTGAACTTACAACAAACTGCCTGTCTGTAGGACACTGGTAGCTAAGATATCTGCAGGTTTTTCTCACCACACAAATACAGGTTGTTCTGAAAGTGGTCCCATACAAACAAACAACTGGACAATCAGATAAGGTCGACCTAGTACCTCATTAGGATGGTCCATCAGTGGCACCTTCTGCAAGAGAAACAAATGGAAAGGTCTCGGTGAATTCCTCTTTAAAGCTGCACTGATCTGTTGTTTGCTTTTATATTTTGTAGTTCTGTCCCCCCAACTCTCCAATCCTGATACAACCCAAATAACCTGTCAAACCGAACAAGCCATTCCTTCAATCACTTTCTGAATTACATCTTGTCTCTTTATGTTTTCTCCCATGAACAAAACCTCTGTTGCTTAAAGCTGTCCCAGTATCCTGCAGCCCTGACTCTGCTTGAAGGTTTACATTGTTTGCACCTCCCTGAAGATTTCAATATCCACTCCGTGAGTGAGATTCAAGTCTTAGAACAACCCTCAAAATGTACTGAACAGCTTCCTTGTATAATGCAAGTGCAGTTGCCATTTTGGGATTTTGTGAGACTTTGGCACTGCATTACAGTCTACAGCATGGAGAAAGGCCCTTCAGCTCATCAAGTCTGCACCTGTCAAGACCAACCAACTCACTATTCTAATCCCATTTTCCAGCACTTGGCCAATAGCCTTGCCGCCTTTGCATCACAGGTATCTATTTTAAATATTCATTTAGTCTCACGTTCCTTCTCTTGGTCAGTGAAGTCCTGTCTGTTTCATGACTCTGAGTGGCCCGACAAACAATGGTTGCATTGATGGTCATCTTCCAGGATTCTATAAACTCTGGAACAACTTCCTACAGATTGGAGCGTAGCTTATGTAACCCCACTATTTAAGAAGGGAGACAAAGAGAAAACTGGGAATTATAGACCAGGAAGCCTGATGTCGGCAGTGGGAAAAATGTTCGAGTCCAAGATAAAAGAATTAACAGCAGGCCACTTGGAAAACAGTGATCAGATTGGTCAGAGTCAATGTGGATTTATGAAAGGGAAATCATGCTTTAAAAATTATCTGGAATTCTTCAAAGGTGTAACAAGTAAATTTGATGAGGAGCAGCCAGTGGATGTGATGATACTTAGACTTTAAGAAGGTTTTGATAAGATCCCACACAAGAGATTAATGTGCACAGGATTATGAGTAGTGTATTGAGATGGTTAGAAAACAGGTTGGCAGACAGGAAACAAAGAAGGGAATAAAAAAAGGGAATAATTTCTGAAGAAGGGTACAGTCCCAAAACGTCAGCTTTCCTGCTCCTCTGATGCTGCTTGGACTGCTGTGTTCATCCAGCTCTACACCTTGTTATCTCAGGGAATAAATATGTCTTTTTCTGAATAATGGGCAGTGGCTAGTGGGATACCACAAGGATCAGTTCTCAGACCCCAGCTATTCACAGTGTATATTTGTGATTTAGATGAGGGAACTACATTAATATCTCCAAGTTTGCAGATGACACAAAGCTGGCTGAGAGAATGAGCTATGAGGAGGATGCAGAGATGTTTCAGTGTGATTTGGACAGGCTGAGTGAGTGGGCAAATGCATGGCAGATGCAGTATAAAGTGGACAAATATGAGGTTATCCAGTTTGGAGCAAAAACAGGAAACAGACTATTATCTGAACGGCTTGAAATTGAGAGTGGGGCAGGGACTGTGTAACAAGATCTTGG
>NC_063364.1:34879051-34881964 GCF_021869965.1 Rhincodon typus | reverse complement strand
TCAAGGCCGCTCTTCATTACAATATTGGTCGCAACATTGACACAAGAGCTGAATTTGTGCTGAGATGACAGTGACTTCATAAGACCATAAGGTATAGGACCAGAACTAGGCCATTCAGCCCACCCAGTCTGATCCACCATTTGATCATGGTTGGTGTTTCTTAATCACATTCTCTTGCCTTCTCCCCATAATCTTTGATCCCCTTACTTATCAAGAACCTACCTATCTCTGTCCTAATGACTTGGTCTCCACAGTTTTCTGCGGCACCGAGTTCCACAGAGTCACCACCCTCTGGCTGAAAAAGTTTCTCCTTGTCTCGGTTCTAAACGTTCATCCCTTTGCTCAAAGGCTGTGCTTTCAGGTCCTAGTTTCTCCTATGACTGAAAACGCTTTCTCCATGTTTGCTCTATCCAGGCATCTCAGTATTGTACCAGCTTCAGTGAGATCCCACCCCTCCCCAATTCTTCTAAACTTTACCGTTCCTCATGACAAATCCTTCATCCCTGGCATCATTCTTGTAAACCTCCTCTAAACCCCCTCCAAGGCCAGCACATCCTTCCCTAGGTGCAGGGTCCAAAACTGCTCAGAATTTTTCAAATGCAGTCTGGTCAGTGCCTTATGCAGCCTCAGCAGTACATCCCTCCTCTTGTATTCTAAACTCTGGAAATGAATGCTAACATTGCATTTGCCTTCCTAACTGCCAACTAAGCATGCATGTTAACCTTAAGAGAATCCTGAACTACAACTCCCAAATCTGTGTTTCCGATGTCAGAGGTTTTTCGCTGTTTAGAAAATAGTCTACATCTTTATTCTTCTTACCAAAGTGCATAACTTCACACTTCCCCCACGTTGTACTCCATCTGCCACTTCTTTGCCCACTCTCCCCACCCTGTCCAAATCCTTCTGCAGCCTTCCCGCTTCCTCAACATTATCTGCCCCCCCATCTATCTTTGTGTCACCTTCAAACTTGTTAACAATACCCATAATTCATTTGTCCCGATCATTACCATATAATGTGAATAGTTGTGGTACCATCACTGACCCCTGAGGAACTCTGCTAGTCACCAGCTGCCATCCTGAAAAAGACCCCTTTATCCACACTCTCTGCCTTTTGCCAGTCAGCCAGTCTTCTATCCATGCAGTAGCTTGCCCTAACACCATGGGCTCTTATTTTATTTAGCAACCTCCTGTGTCCCACCTCATCAAAAATCTTGTGGAAATCCAAGTAGATCATGTCCACCAGCTCTCCTGTGTCTAACTTGCTTGTTACCTCCTCAAAGAATTCTAACAGATTTGTTAGGCATGACCTCCCCTTGACGAAACTGTGTTGACCCAGCCCTATTTTACTATGCTTAATAATGGACTCTCAAATCTTAACAATGTCCGAGGTAAGGCTAATTAGCCTGTAGTTTCCTGACATCTACCTCCCTGCCTTCGTAAACAGGAGTATTACATTAGCCATTTTCCAGTTTTCTGGGACCCTCCCTGACTCTATTGATTTCTGAAAGATCGTCACCATTGCCTCTGCTATCTCCTTCAGAACTCTGGGGTGTAGTCCATCTGGTCCAAAAGATTTATTCACCTTCAGATTTTTCAGCTTCCCCAGCACCTTCTCCTTAGCGATGCCCACTGCACTAACCTCTGTCCCTGACTGTTGAAGTTCTAGTATGCTGCTGGTGTCTTCCACTGTGAAAACTGATGCAGAGAACCTGTTCAGTACCTCCAACATTTCTTTGTTCCTCATTATTACTCAAACCTCACTTTCCAGTGTTCTGTTGTCTTCTCTTGCCTTATATATACCAAAAAAAAATTCTTTGCAATTTTTTTATATTACTAGCTAGCTTACTCTCTTGTTTTATCATTTCCCCCTTTATTGTAGTTTTATTTTTCCTCTGCTGATTTTTAAAGGCTTCCCAATCCTCTGACTTCCCATTAACGTTCATCACATTGTATGCTTTTACTTTAGCTTTTATGTTGTCCCTGCCTTCCTTTGTCAGCTTTGGTTGCCTCATCTTCCCCTGTATGTTTCTTCTTTCTTGGGATGAATTTCTCCCAATTACTCCCAGAAACTCCTACCATTTGCTGCTCCACAGTCTTTCCCTGCTTGACTCCCCTTCCAATCAACTCTGGCCAGCTCCTCCCTCCTGTCTTTGTAGTTACATTCACTCAATTGTAATACCATTCCATTTACTCAATCTTATCCATCTCAAACTGCAGGGTGCATTCTGTCAGTTGATGGTAACTGCCTGAGGGGTTCCTTCACCTTCAGCTCCCTATTCCAGTCTGTCTCATTACACCACCATTATATCACCAAACCAACAATTGCCTGGTCCTTAGTGGGCCCTTCCACAAGCTGCTCCAAAAAAAAAATCATCTCATAGACATTCCATGAATTCTTTCCCCTGGGAACCGCAACCAACTTGATTTTTCCCAGAGATAGTAGGAACTGCAGATGCTGGAGAATCCGAGACAACAAGGTGCAGAGCTGGATGAACACAGCAGGCCAAGCAGCATCCTAGGAGCAGAAAGGCTGACATTTCCGGCCGAGACCCGTCATCAGAAATGGGGGAGGGGAAGGGGGTTCTGAAATAAATAGGGAGAGGCGGATAGAAGATGGATAGAGGAGAAGATAGGTGGAGAGGAAACAGACAGGTCAAAGAGGCGGGGTGGAGCCAGTAAAGGTGAGTGTAGGTGTGAAGTTAGGGAGGGGATAGGTCAGTCCAGGGAGGACGGACAGGTCCTGGGGGTGGGATGAGGTTAGTAGGTAGGAGATGGGGGTGCGGCTTGAGGTGGGAGGAGGGGATAGGTGGGAGGAAGAACAGGTTAGGGAGGCGGGGACGAGCTGGACTGGTTTTGGGATGCGGTAGGGGGAGGGGAGATTTTGAAACTTGTGAAATCCACATTGATACCATT
>NC_063364.1:34776479-34854051 GCF_021869965.1 Rhincodon typus | reverse complement strand
TGTACAGGGAGTACCGTAGGGGGCTGAGGACACATCCTTGGGGAGCTCCAGTGTTGAGTGTTATTGTGGAGGAGGTGCAGTTACCTATCCTCACTGATTGCGGTCGGTGGGTCAGAAAGCTGAGGATCCAGTTACAGAGGGCGGAGCAGAGACCAAGGTCACGCAGTTTTGAGATCAGTCTGGAGGGGATAATGGTGTTGTAGGCAGAGCTGTAGTCAATGAGCAGGAGTCTGATGTAGGTGTCCTTGATGTCCAGATGTTCCAAGGATAAGTGCAGGGCTAGGCATATGGTGTCTGCTGTGGACCTGTTACACTGGTAGGCAAAATGTAGGGGATTGAGGCAGGTTGGGAGACTGGAGTTGATGTTAGCCATGACCAGCTTCTCAAAGCTCTTCATGTTTTTGGAGGTCAGAGCCACTAGGAGGTAGTCATTAAGGCACATTGCATGTGCTGTCTTGTGGATGGGGATGATGGTGGTCTTCATGGGTGCATGGGTTTCCTCTGGGTGTTCCGGTTTCCTCCCACAGTCCGAAGATGTGCAGGTTAGGTGGATTGGCCATGCTAAATTGCCCTTAGTGTTCAGGAATTTGTAGATTAGGTGGGTTATAGGGGGATGGGTCTGGGTGGGATGCTCTGAGGGTCAGTGTGGACTTGTTGGGCCGAAGGGCCTGTTTCCACACTGTAGGGATTCTATGATTGTTGAAGCAGGTGGGGACTTTGGTTTGTAGGAGGGAGAGGTTGAAGATGTCGGTGAATACCTCCACCAGCTGGTCTGCACAGGAACTGAGTGCTCGGCCGGGGACACCGTCCAGGCCCATTGCTTTCCTTGGGCTGACTCCCAGGAAAACCGATCTGGTGTCTGAAGCAGTGACAAGGGGAACAGGTGTGTCTGGGGCTCTTGGGGCAGGTGTCACCGCACTGATGGTATTCTGCTCAAACTGAGCATAGAAAGCATTGAGCGTGTCAGGGAGGGATGTGTCATTGTCTGCAATCTTACCCTGTTTCAGTTTGTATCCTGTAATGTTGTTGAGGCCTTGCCGTAGACAGCAGGAGCCTGTTTGGTAGGTCTTGGCCTCTAACTTAGTCCGGTACTGCCCCTTGGCCTCCCTGATGGCTTTGTGGAGGTTGTATCTGGATTTTCTGTATTGGTCTGGGTTACCTGACTTGAATGTTGCACGTCTGATCTTCAGTAGGGAGTTGACTTCCTGGTTCATCCAAGGTTTAAGGTTGAGGAACACTCGGATTAACTTCCTTGGAACACAGTCCACCATACATTTGCTACTTATACTTAACATGTTATTCCAGCCAAATATCCTGAGGAAGGGTCACTGGACCTGAAAACGTTAACTCTGATGTTTTTCTTCACTTATGCTGCCAGACCTGCTGAGTTTTTCCAGCATCTTCTGTTTGTGTGCCTCTCTGGAGCTGTCCTGTCCTGTTGCCTAAGGGAGGGATAGGTTCGGACCTGATCCTTTCAAGTAATTGAAAGACAGCGCCAGGATCAGATGTTTCCTGTTTTTGATGCTCACTCGATAATTTAATCTCAGATCTGTAACTTTCTGAACATAATCAATCACGAGAAACTGAATGATGGTCAGACTGGGAGATGGTAAACTGCAGATCTCAGAGGTCAAAGGGCACATGTATGAGTTCACACAATCAGCAGCAAATTCCTTAAACTGAAGATGTTGAAATAAGCTCAGCCATAATTCCTGATTGCTAACCCATTGGCTAAGATTGTGGTGATTGGCTACACAAATATCCTTAAGTACAACCAATCAGAAAGACAGGGGGAGTTTAAGCAGCATCAATGAACACTGAGTTCAATCTCATTCAACACTCACTAATGGCCTTGCCTGTCTGACCAGAAAACTCAACCACTCCTCCTGGAGCTTGCTGTACCTTCACTGATCAACTTGTCGACTGCCATCCTTTAAAAACCTTTGCAGAGTGAATTTGTCCTGATGGGGACTGGGTGCTAACACAAACCCTTCACTTTGATTGCACCCTCTTGTTGTTACTTTGTGATGTCATTTCATGCAATGATATCACGGGAGCTGGTGGTTACTGAAGATTAATGGGAAGAGATCGGGTCACAGAGTTCTTACAATTTTAGCTTTGTAATGATGACATATCTCTATGGAGGGTAACAATAGTAGGTAAGGCTAGTCTGTACATCCATCAGTGCTTTTGTGATCAAAATCTGTCCCATTTGGTTTATTGGGCAATTGTTAAAACATTTTAACAACAAGAATGGGAACAGCTGCTTGAAAACTGGTCTTGAGGAAAATGAATTTGCTGAGTTTCGGGGGTTATGTAGGGGGAGTGATACTGACTGGGCTCCTGTATAGGAACAACATAAACTTAATGTACTGAATGGCCTCCTTTTGTGTTGGGACAATGCTGACACATTTTAAAAATGAAGGTGAATGTTTTGAATTTTTAATTTTAAAAAACTTGATGATTTTAACAAAATGTAGCTAAAAATCTGACAGAAATCATACAGAGACTGGAATAGAAAGTTTAATTATCCAAAGCTTATTGTCCAATCCACATTGACCTGTGCTTGTTTACCTCATTCAGGGTAGAGCAGGAGGAGGAATGAGGTGAGTGGGGCAAGTTGTGTGGGGTGTATCACACCAAAGAGGGGGCTGAGCTGGGAGTGGGAGAGTTTCTCAGACAGGGACACCAATATTGGGACCATCCCCTGTCCTGGCGCTACCCCCAAATGGGAGTCGTGGGGGTTTTAGACAGGGTTGTGTATGTGTGTGAGGTTTATTTCTATTCTGTTGTTGGGATCTTTCTGCTCACTTACCTTTGACTGTTCCTATTTATGGATCACATGGCTGAAGTAGCAGGATTCTTGTTGTGGGTGAAAGAATTTCTTAAATTTTGAATCACAGTGCCCCTTTTCTAAAGTGCTTTACAACCAGCAGGTACTTGCCAGGTGTTGTCATTGCTGGATTAGAGGAAATACATGGGGCACAGCAAGGTCCCATCCAGGTTGCTGTGTCGGCAGCGCGGCGCTCCCTCAGCGCTGGCTATCCCCCACCCGACAGTGCGGCGCTCCTTCAGTGCCCCACCTCCCACCTCCCACCTCCCGACAGTGTGGCGCTCCCTTGGCACTCAGTTTCCTCTCATTGGCTCTGTGGGTTATCAGCAGAGTCTTGTTCTCGAAGATAAACATTATTATTGTTACAATAAACAGATTTGCTGAAAAGATTCCATTTTCCATTTTGCAAGTTGAATTTGGTGTCCTTAACTAGAACAGTGAGCTCTCATCCTGACAGAAACAGCCTGGTGTTTGATGGTTTGGGTTTTTTTTTTACTGTTTTAGGGATTAATACCATTTCCGTATAGACTTGTCCGGTACAGAAGAGGCCCTTTGGCCCATCGATACTGCACTGCTCTAAATCTACATCAGTCCCACTTTCCAGCATTTGGCCCTTTGGCCTTTAATGTTATGACATTCCAAGTGCCCATCCAAGTACTTTTAAATGGCCGTGAGGTTCCGTGCCCTCAACTACCCTCCTCGGCATTGCATTCCAGATCTCTGTCACCCTCTGGGTGAATAGGATTTTCCTCAGGTCGCCTCTAAACCTCCTGCCTTTCACCTTAAAAATTCTGCCCCCTTGTTTTGACCCTCAATTAAGGGGAACAGCTGCATTCTATCCAATCTGTCCACACCTCTTTTAATCTTATACACCTCAATCAGCTCCATCCTTGACCTGCTCAGCTCAAATAAAACAATCTGAGCCTATCCAGCCTCTCTTCATTGCTAAACTACTCCCAGTCAACATCCTGATGAATCTCCTCTGCACCACCTCCAGAGCAATCACATCCTTCCTATAGTCTAGTGACCAGAACTGCACACAGTGCCCCAGCTGTGGCCTAGCCTAAGTTCTATGCAGCTCCAACATGACCTCCCAGCTCTGATCATCTGTTATGACTGATGAAAGCAAATGTCCTGTATACTTTCTTAACTTCCCTATTAACTCCTCCTGCCACCTTCAGGGTCCTGTGGGCAAACATGCCCCGATCCTTCCGTTCCTGTCTGCCTCCTAGTATTTCATTCATTGAGTACTCCCTTGTTACTTCTTTCAAAGTGCATCACCTCACAATTATCAGGATTAAATACCATCTGTCACTGATCTTGTCAATTGTCAATTTCTAGTGACTGAGATTTCTCCTCTGTGACTAGGGCCTTTGTAACACCTTCCTTGGTGAAGACAGATGCAAAGCATTCCTTTCATATCTCAGTATGTCCTCTGCCTCCATGTATAACTCCCCTTTTCGGTTCCTAATTGCCCCCACTCCTCCTTTTACTAACCTTTTCAATATTTATATGCCCCTAAAAGATTGAGACATCCTTTTATGGTAGGAGTCATCTTCCCTCTCTGCATCTTTTCTTTACTTTTTTGCCTCCCATGGAACGTTCTATGTTAACTCTGGTTCTCAGTTATATTTTCTATCTATAAGCATGCTTTTCTTTGTTATCTTAATTTCTATGTCTTTCGTCTTGAATGTGCCTGAACACACTCCTCTGCATCGGAGGCAGAGCGTTCCAACCACCTTTTACTGAGATGGCACTTTAAGATCTGGACATTTTTTCTTTCACTTTGGTTTGGTTTCTTTTATATCTGTTTTTTTAATTCTGGTTTCTGTAACAAAGATGGTATTGGAAAATGGTGACTTTGTTCACTTTTCACTGTACTCCTGTATTCCTTTCCCTGAGTAAACATGATGATAAAATTTAATTCTAATAGCTGTTGGTATCCTCAACTGTTCAGTGACTAAATGACAACCCACAGTCACTCCCTGTTATTGGAAATATTGACCAATCCTCCCAGCTGCAATGAGGAAGTTTCCAGTTGGATTGTGTTCTCAGGTGGTTTGTTCCACTGAGCATCTTCTGAACCGTGAAATAATCTTCAGGGGAATTGTGTGAAATTTTTGTCTCAGTGTTGTTCTGTAATTGTGAAAGGGCAGTGAATGTATCTGAACAATCAGACTGCTCTACCACCATATGCTGTCTCTGAGAAATTATGATTAGTTGGTTACTGCTATTATGTTAACAGACTGGAATAACGACAAATGTTCCCATCCCATCAGTCTACTCTTGATCATTGGTAAAGTGATGGAAGGTGTTATCAACAGTGCTATCAAGCAGCGCCTGGTCAGTGATGCCCAGTTTGGGTTCCGCCAAGGCCACTCAACTCCTGACCTCATTATAGCCTTGGTTCAAACATGGACGAAAGGGGTGAATTCCAGAGGTGAGGCGAGAGCGACAGCCCTTGACATCAGGGCTGCATTCGACTGAATATGGCATTAAGGAGCCCTAGCAAAATTGGAATTGGGGACAAAGTTTGTGAGTTGGAGTCATACCTGAAATGTAGAAAGATGGTCATGGTGGTTGTTGGTCACTCATCTCAGCCCTAGGACATCTCTGCAGGAGTTCCTCAGGGTAGTGTCCTCGGCCCAACCATCTTCAGCTGCTTCATCAATGACCTTCCCTTCATCATAAGGTCAGGAATGGGGATGTTCACTGATGACTGCACAATGTTCAGCACCATTCGCAACTCTTCAGACACTGTTCAAATGCAAAACGATCTGGACAATACCCAGGCTTGGGCTGACAAGTGGAAAATAAATACCAGGCTATGACCTTCACCAATAAGAAACAATCTAACCACTGCCCCTTAACATTCAATAGTATTACCATCACTGAATTCCCCCACTGTCAACATCCTGGGGATTATCATTGACCAGAAACTCAACTGGACTCACCACATTAACAGAGCGGCTACAAGAGCTGGTCAGAAGCTAGGAATACTGCGGCAAGTAACCAACATCCTGACTCCCCAAAGCCTGTCAACCATCTACAAGGCACAAGTCAGGAATGTGATGGAATACTCTCCATTTGCCTGGGTGGGTGCAGCCCCAACAATACTCAAGAAGCTTGACATTATCTAGGAAACAAATTCCCTCCCTAAGGGCATTGTGGGTCTATCTACAACACAGACTGCAGCAGTTCCCCACCAACTTCTCCAGGACAACTAGGGATGAACAATAAATACTGGCCCAGTCAGTCAAACTGACATCTCGAGAACACTTGGCTGAGTATGAGTGGTGTGTGTCACTAACATGATTGGCTGCATGAGTGCAGAGTCAAATATTCTGCCTGTGAGAATGAATCCTTTCCTTCGCCAGCAGCTGCAGTTTCTCACCCTCCAAACTCTCACTCATATCATCTGCAAAGTCAGGGTTGAAGAAATGGTGTTTTGAGCAAATGGTTTTAAAGTCAAGCTTTACTCTAAAAGCCACTAAATCTTTGTGTATTTTTCTGTTTTTTAGAAAATTCCAGTTATTCATTTTGCAGTGGACTGCTTAGACCTTGCTCAGTGGACAGTCTTCAGCATAGTTTCTCCAGAAACAAGTCCCCTTTAAAAATTTTCCCTATGCTTTCCTGTAGGATTGATTGCGTTACTTTTTCAGGGAGCGCTTTCCAAATCTTTATTAATTCTCTGGTTGAAGGCCATTCTTCCCCTGAGCAATCACTTTAAGTTTGTGATGTCTAGTTACTGAGTAACTTGCCAGAAGAAATAGCATAAATCAGGTTAACCTACCAAATCCCCCCTAACTTAAATCCCCCAAGTAAATCTCCCTCCATTTTTCTGCTGCAGAGCATAGAATTCCAGCTTCATTAACCTTGCCATGACTGAGCTATCACATCCTGTAAAACCTGACTGTACCCTATACAAAATCTTAATATCCTTCTTAACATATCATGCCTGGAATTGTACATAAGACATGTTGAGGCCTATCTATTGATTAAGAAAAGCATAGAATGGTTTTGTCTTCAGCATCTCACTTAAATATCTCATGTTTTCTTCAACATCTCATTAACTTGCCCAGTCACCTTTGGAGATTTGTTAATGTGCATGTCTGCTTGACTCTATTCTCTGAGCTGCTCCCTTCAATATCATTGCATTTTGCACAGCTCTCTCCAAAGTGTGGGCTGTGAGTGGATGGTGGGCACAGCCTTATGGAATGATCTTTGCAGCTGTTTCCTGTCCAATAAAAGCCCAGTGGAAACATGAGTGTGTTTAACAGTGCTGCCTGCCTTCACCTCTCTCCACAATCTGGGCCTACAGCAATGTCCGAGCTTCAAATTGAGATCACAATGAGAAACGATGTTTGGGAAGTGCAGCTCCAGAACATTCTTCCTCTTGGTATTTTGATCAAACACCATCACTTCACACTATCTGTATATCTGCTATTTACCTGCCTGTTTTGTTGCTGTCCTGTTCACTATTCACCAGGTGATGTTTAATTGTGAAGTTGGGAAATTGAACTCTCTGTAACAAGCCCTGGCCCATGTAACTTCAGAGAAAGGATTTCTCAGTTCCACAAAGATTGTTGAATACACAGAATGAGTGGAAGTCTGGGTGATTTAAGTTACTTTCGCTCGGCAATCCCAACCCCAACCCCTCACCCATCTCTTTGAACAGCAGTGTACTCTCTGAGCTCAATACAATCCGCAGAGAATGTAGTTTTAAATTGAGTAAAGGAAACAACAGGATGGGGAGTGAGAATCAGGGACAATTCCATTGTTTTGAGAACTGCATCCCAGAACAAGAGAGATTTCAACTCTTGTAACTTGGAAGTTAGTAATAATTAGTTTTATTTTTATTTTCTCCTTTTACCCAACCCACAACTCTCAGAGCTCGATACTACCATCTTGTTCCTAAATATAGCAATGGCTCCTTGGAATCCAGTGTGTCTAATACTGGCATCGAGAGGCACTCAGGTGGCACAGGGCAGACTGGGCTTGGAAATTCGGGGAACACCTGCTACATGAACTGCATCTTGCAGTGTCTCTGCAACACCACTCCACTGGTGGAGTATTTCATAACTGGAGCTTATGCAGATGATCTAAACAGGTAAGAGCATTCCAGGGAATAGCATCAGAGTGACAGGAAAATGAGGCTCAAGGAATGGCCATTTCAATTCCAGAACCCTGTCCATTCCAGGAGTGACACTTTGGGGCTTTCCTGACGTGTGATTTACCTAGAGGGGATTTGATTTGATTTATTATTGTCATGTACTGAGATACAGTGAAAAGTAGTGTTTTGTTGCTATTTGGGCAAATCATACATAAATATATCAGGATACTGGCTCACTGGGGGAGGAGATTGTAAAATAGATAAATGTCATTAAAAGTTGAGTTTTTGTTCTAATAGAAGTTTCTTTTCCTTGTATAGAGGGCGGGGAGAGCTATCCAATGCATTCTCTGCTTTAGTCATGGACATGTGGCTTGGAGATTGTGTTTATATCTTTCCTGATGAAGTGAAGCGAGTCCTTGGCAAACTGCATGCATCGTTTTCTGATGGTACACAACAGGATGCTCAGGAACTGCTGCTTTTTTTCCTAAATGTTCTTCACAATGATCTTAAGAGAGTAAGTAGCAAAAGAAACCTCCCAAAGTGCAACAGAAAACTTGTCGGAGAGGTAGATGTTCAATTCAATAATAGCACTGACCACTTCTTTCCCTTCAATAGGTTTAAAATATTCATCTATTTTTCTTCTTCAGTAACTGAGTGACCTGTGTCACTGTATCAAATCCCTCTGCTCTAGACTGCTGCCCTTTTCTGATTAACCAATTGTGATTGATCCCATTAGGCACTCAGACTTGAGCAGTCCTGATCACCTCACTCCTGCAAAGGGCTGGGAACTGAAGCTGATCTGTCGATATCTGGCCTTGAGAATGAGTTGATTGGCTTTGGGAGCCAGTATGAGTGGAGTATGGTGGCAGTTGCTATTGTGATGGTGAATTTGGAAAGTCACCTCAGGAGATCTCAGAGCAACTGGGGTCTGGGTGACTTTGGGGCCAGAGCTGAAAGCAAAGATGACATCCTGACTTTTTAGTAGTAACAAAAATGAACATTGATCTAGATTCTGAGTGATCGCCCCTATAGGAGTGATGTCACCATGTCTCTGAAATCCCAGCTTCTTTCCTTGGGGAAATGTCTAGGTTAATTTGATTGAATGAAGAGGCTCATCAACCCCAGAACAAATCTGTTTATAAATACTTTGGAAACTTTGAACTGGGACTGTGCCTCCAATTCCCTGTTTGATCCCTTCTCTGAGACAATGTTGGTTGTTGTCAGCTGGTTTGTGTGAAACATGGAGCTTGAGATTTTTAAGAATCGTAACCAATTTGTACTCTTTTCCCTGTAGCTCTCTGTTCTTGCATTTGATTTGAAATGGTTTCATGACAGTGGGTTGCCTCCCTGGTTGTGTTACTGAGCGAGAGTGTACAGCCCCATCACTGTCAATTAGTGACAGGCTGTTCCTAATCACTGAGAGGCGAAAGATTTAAATAAGACATAAGAGGCAGTTTCTTTTTATATACAGAGAGTGGTTCATGTCTAGAATGAATTTCAGAGGAATTGGTAGATGCAGTTACACTTATAATGTTTAAAAGATATTTGGACAGGTACATGAATAAGAAAGGTTTGGAGGGTATGGGCCAAGTGCAGTCAGGTAGAATTTGGTTTAGTTTGGGATAATGGCAAGTGGTAGTTGGACTGAAGGATCTGTTTCCAAGCTGTATCACTCTGTGACTCTATTATTGCACACAGTACTCCAGAAGAGGCCTCACCAATGTCCTATACAACCTTAACATGACATCCCAACTCGTATACTTAAAGGTCTGAGCAATGAAGGCAAGCGTACTAAACTCTTTCTTAACCACCCTCTCTACCTGTGACGCAAATTTCGCAGAATTATGTACTTGAACTCCTAGGTGTCTCTGTTCTACAGCACTACCCTTAAATGTATAAATCCTGTCCTTGTTTGTTTCTCCATCTAAGTTAAACTCCTTAGCCCACTTACCCAATCCATCAAGACCTCTTTTTGTAATCTTTGATAATCCTCTTCACTATCCACAATACCACCAACTTTGGTGTCATCCACAAGCTTACTAGATATGTCTCCTATGTTCTCATCTAAATCGTTTATGTAAATGACAAACAAAAGTGGAACACCGTTGGTCAGACTTCCAATCCAGAAAGCAACTCTCCACCCCAACCCTCTGTCTCCTGTCGTTAAGCCAATTTTGTATCCCATTGGCAAGCTCTCCCTGAATCCCATGTGATCTAACTTTACTAATTAGTCTGCCATGTGGAACCTTGTCAAAGGCTTTACTAAAGTCCAAGTAAAACACCTACTGCTCTGCCCTCGTCAATCTTTTTGGTTGCTTCCTCAAAGAATTCAGTCAAGTTTATGAGAGACGATTTCCCATGCACAAAGCCATGCTGACTATCGTTAATCAGCCCTTGCCTCTCCAAATGCATGTAAATCCTATCTTTTCAGAGTCACCTCCAACAACTTACCCATTACTGATGTCAGACTCAATGGTCTACAGTTCCCAGGCTTCTCATTACCACCTTTCTTAAATAAAATCACAACATTAGCCACCCTTCACCGATGGTTATAGATTATGCAAATATTTCTGCTAGGGGCCCTGCAATTTCTTCTCCAACTTCCCACAGTGTCCTGAGATACATTTGATCAGGTCTTGGACATTTATCCACCTTAATGTTTTCTAAGACCTCCAGCACCTCCTCTTCTGTGATGTGAACTGTTTTCAAAATATCAATATTTATTTCCCTGAGTTCTCTAGCTTCTATTTCTTTCTCCACAGTAAAAAAACTGACGTGAAATATTCATTTAGTATCTTTCCCATCTCCTGAGGTTCAACACATAGATGACCTCACTGGCCCTATTGTCTCCTTAGTTACTCTTTTGCTCTTAACATACTTGTCAAATCTCTTTGGATTATCCTTAACCCTATCTGCCCAGGCTATCTCGTATCCCTTTTTGCCCTCCTGATTTTCCTCTTAAGAATGCCCCTACACCATTTATACTCTTCAAGAGATTCATTTGATCCCAGTTATCAATATCTAATATATGATTCTTTCTTATTCTTGACCAGATGCTCAATGTCTTTATTTATGTATTGTTCCCTAATCTTACCAGCCTTACCCTTCACTCTAACAGGAACATAATGCATGTGAACTCCTTATCTCACTTTTGAAAGCTTTCCACTTGTCAGTCATTCCTTTACCTGTGAACAGCTGATTCCAATCAACATTTGAAAGTTCCTGTCTCCTACCATTTAAAAAAAAGTTAAAAACTTTAACTTTTATGGAAGGTCTATCCTTTTCCATACCAGTTTTAAACTAACAGAATTCTCATCACTTGCCCCAAGGTGGTCCCCCACTAACACTTTATGCACCTGCCCTGCTTTATTTCCCAAGAGGAGGTCAAGTGGTGCTCCTTGTCTGGTAGGAACATTTATATATTGAAAAAGAAAAGTTTCTTGAAAACATTTAATAAATTCCTAAATAAAAACTGAAAGAACTGTGAATGCTATAAATCTGAAACAAAAACAGAAATTGTTTGAAAACCTCAGCAGGTCTGGCAGCATCTGTGGAGAGAAATCAATGTTAATGTGTCAGGTTGAGTGATCCTTCCTTATTTTTGTTTTTAGCAAATTCCTCACCACCCATACCCTTAACAATTTGGCAGTCCCAATCTATGTTTGGAAAGTTAAAATCCCCTACTTTTATAACCCTATTATTCTCGTGTATATCTGCAATCTCACTGCATATTTTCTCTTCAGTTTCCCTCTGACTATTGTGGGGTGGGCTACATACAATCCCATCAAAGTGATCATCCCCTTCTTATTTCTCAAATCCATCAATGTAGCTTCACTGGACTATCCCTCAGAAATATCATCTATAAGTATAGCATAACATTTTCCCTCATCAAAAACACCACTCCCCTCCCTGCCTCTCTTGCCTCCCTTTATATCCTTCCTATAGCATCTATACCCCAGGACATTGAGATGCAGTCCTGTCCCTCCCTTGCTATTACAGAAATATGGCTATCATGTTCCTATCCCATGTTCCCATATATGCCCAGAGTTCTTCAGCTTTACCTGTAAGACCCCTTGCATTGAAATAAATGCAGTTTAATTCTTCAGAGTTAACCTCATCCTCTGACTTGCTCTTGTCTGTCTTTTCTAACTAATTTGCTGTTTTCTGATTTAGAACCATCCTCATCTCTCTTTCTATTTTCACCAATACTTAGGAAACTGTGCCCCTCCCCCAACAAGTTTAAAGGCTCCTGAAATAGACCCAAAGCAAATCTCCCCACCAGGATATTGGTTCCTTTCCAGTTCAGGTAAAATTCATCCCTTTGAACAAGTCTTTTCTGCCCCAGAGGAGATTGCAATGATCCAAAAATCTGAACCCTTGCATATTGCACCAACTCTTCTGCCATTGATTTATCTGCCCTATCTTTTTATTCCTACGCTCACTAGAATATGGCACCAGGTGTAAACCAGAGATGATTACCTTTTGAGGTTCTGCTTTTTAACCTAGCCTTCTATGTTCACTCCGCAAAGCCTTAACCCTTTCCGTTACTATACCGTTCTTACCAAAGTGTACAACTACTCCTTGCTTCTTATTCTCCCTTTGACAATATACTTCAACTCTTAACTGTTTCTCAATCACTTGACTACAAAGATAGTTTGGAAAGGTTGAGACTGTGTGTTTTTCTTGGCTGAGAGGAGATTTAATAAAAAAAATTACAAATTGAAGAGGCACCTGGACAGGATAGATAGAGAGAAACTGCTCCTGTTCATAAGAGAATCAAGAACCAGAGGGGACAGATTTAAAGTATTTTATAAAAGAAGCAAATACAAGTGTAAATAAGCTTTTTCTTACAAATGGTTAGGTTTTGGAATGTACTCCTTGGAAGTGTGGAGGAGGAGGCAGGTTCAATTGAGGTGTTCAGAGGGATGATTCTGTTTAAATAGAAACAATTTTCAGGGTTACAGAGAAAAGGCAGGATACTGAATTATTCATGGGGCTTGTGCAAATATGGTCTTCTGCATGGAGCGATTCAGTGATTAGTCCAACTCGATAGCCCTGTGCCTCACATTCTCTTTCATAAGGGACTTAGAGATGAATTAAAGGCTGTGTTAATGAGCAACACCAGCAGGTGGAGGATTGCAGTCTGTTAATAGCAGTATAATGGGTGTATAGCTCTCGCTGTAAGGTGTATGTTAACATATTTCCCAGTGTCAGCATTGAGCTGCTGAAAGGCAAATTGTAAAATCAATACTCTAAACCAACAGTCACAGGGTAATGGAAGATCTTCAGACAGGAAACAGAAACTCTGATATTTGAAACTTTCAGAATTCCTAAAAATTTCACTGAAGGAAAAGAACAAGTCCCTTTCCTTGTAAACCCCTCCAGCATCCAAGTGTGTACAGAAGCAAATATACAGCACCTCAGTCCAGAGGCTGTTGCTATGCAGTGACCAGCACAGTGTTTGTCCTACAATGGAAGTAATAAAACCCATTATTTTAAATCTCTCTCTTAAAAGATTTAGCTTGTATTCTCTGAAAAGTCAGTTGACTTTTATAAACAGCAGACAATCCCTAATTCTTTGACTTTTGACTTCCAAGAAGTCAACATGATAAACTCTTTGTAACTCAGGAACTGACCAAAACTTGCATTTATTCCAATTCTCAGTCTGTAAATACATGTTCTCAGCATGACTTGAGAAATCAAATTTTCAAGGAGGAGGTGGATGTAGCTGTTGTGGCTAAATGAGGGAGGAGCTGGCTAAAGTAGACTGGAAGCAAAGACTTTATGGTAGGATAGTTGAGGAACAGTGGAGCACTTTCAAAGCATTTTTTCAAAGTGCTCTGCAAAAGTATAAAAGGCAGGACTGTAGGAAAAGGGGTAATCAGCCATGGATGTCTAAGGAAATTAGGAGGCTCTCAAATTGAAAGATAAGGCGTACAAAGTGGCAAAGACCAGTGGGAAACTAGAAGATTGGGAAAACTTTAAAGGTCTACAGAAAGTCACAAAAAAAGGCTATTAAGAAAAGTAAGATAGATTATGAGACTAAACTAGCTCAATGTAAAGATAGATAGCAAAAGTTTCTATAAATATATAAAATGAAAAAGAGTAGCTAAAGTAAACTTTGGTCCTTTAGAGGATGAGAAGGGGGATTTAATAATAGGAAATGAGGAAATAGTTGAGGCATTGAACAGGTTTTGTGTGTCAGTCTTCACCTTGGAAGACACAAATAACTTGCCAGAAATTGATGACAAAGAGACTAAGCTAGGTGAGGATCTAGACACGATCATTATCATGAAAGACGTATGTTGGGCAAGTTAAAGGAGCTTTTTATTTATTCATTCACGGGATGAGGACATCACTGGGTAGACTGCAGTTATTGCCCAGGTAGACCTATTGCTAAAGGCAGACAAGTCTCCTGCCCAGGGTACTAAAAGAGATGCCAGGTGTAACAGCAAATGCACTCGTGCTAATTTTCCAAAATTTGCTGGACTCTGGGGCAGTTTCAGCAAACTGGTAAACAGCAAATGTGATGCCACTGTTCAAAAAGGATGTAGACAAAACATGGGGAATTATAGGCCAGTTTTTTTAACTTCTGTATGTTCCCCTCTGTAGTGGGAAAAATTCTTCAACCTATCATCAAGGAAGAAACAGGAAGACATCCAGATAGAAATTGCCTCATTGGGCAGATGCAGCATGGGTTCATGAAAGGCAGGTCATGCTTGACCAAATTGCTGCAATTCTATGAAGACATTACAAGCACAGTGGACAATGGGGACCCAGTAGATGTAGTGTATCTGGATTTTCAAAAGGCATTCGTCAAGGTGCTGCACAAAAGGCTGCTGCATAAGATAAAGGTGCACGGTGTTACAGGAAATGTATTTACATGGATCAAGGGTTGGTTAACTAACAGGAAACAAACAGTCGGGATAAAAGAGTGTTTTTCTGGTTGGCAAAGAGTGGCTAGTGGTGTGCCTCAGGGATCAGCGCTGGGACTGCAATTATTTATAATTTACATTGATGATTTGGAGTTGCGGATGACACTAAGGCGAGTGGTAGAGCAAAGTTTGAAGGGGATTCTGGAAGTTTGCAGAGGGATATAGATAGTTTAAGTGAGTGGGCAAAGGTCTGGCAGATGGAATTCAATGTTGATAAATGTGAAGTCATCCATTTTGGTAAGTAAAAGGGGCTATTACTTGAATGGTAAAAAATTGCAGCATGCTGTATGCAGAGGGACCTGGATGTCCTTGTGCATGAATTACAGAAGGTTGGTTTGCAGGTACAACAGGTAAATAAGATGGCAAAATGGAATTTTGTCCTTCACTGACAGAGGGATTGAGTTTAAAAGCATGGAGGTTATGTTGAAGCTGTATAGGGTGCTGGTGAGGCCACACCTGGAGTACTGTGTGCAGTTTTAGTCTCCTTACTTGAGAAATGATGTATTGACACTGGAGGGGATGCAGAGGAGATTCACTAGGTTGGTTCTGGAATTGAGAGGGTTGGCTTTTGAGGAGAAGTTGAATAGGCTGGGAATATATTCATTGGAATTTAGAAGAATGAAGGGGTATCTTATAGAAACATATAAAATGATGAAGGGAGCAGATAAAACAGAAGCAGGGAGGTTGTTTCCACTGGTGGATGAAACTAGAACAAGAGGGCATAGCCTCGAAATTAGGGGGATCAGATTTAGGACTGAATTGAGGAGGAATGGCTTCACCCAAAAGGTTGTGAATCTGTGGAATTCCCTGCCCAGTGAAGTAGTTGAGGCTTCCTCATTGAATGTTTTTAAAGCTAAGATAATAATTTTTTGAATAGTAAGGGAATTAAGGGCCAGGGTGAGAGGGTGGGTAAGTGGAACTAAGGACAAGAAAAGATCAGCCATGATCTTATTGAGTGGTGGAGCAGGCTCTATGGGCCAGATGGCCTACTCCTGCTCCTGTTCTTATGTCCTTATGTTCTAAAGGGAACAAAGGATACAGGGTGCTGGGGATTAGCATATTGAGCTCAAAAATCAGCCATGATTGTATTGAATAGTGGAGCAGGCTTGAAGGGTTAAATGGCTTAGTCCTGCTCCTGTCTCCGATGTTTCTGTATAAATGCCATTTTCAGATGTACTTCATTACAATGTAAATATGACTGATAAACACAACAGTAAAAAGAACCATCCTTACTCACTCCTTATACAGGATTTGGATAACTTCTTGCCATTTTAAAAAAATCTCCAAACGATTTCAGCATCATTATGTTTTGGATAGTGCATCTGCCATTACATTATCTTATTAGCAATATGAACAATTCTTATGTAATGAGGTTGAATTAACAAGCTCCATTAAAAGAGTCCAGCATTTTGAATTTTAAATTTCTCTTCAAAAGCCCAGGAATTATATTACCATTTGTTTGATTGGCTGTCTGGCAGAAAGCAGAGAGTGGGGATAAAGGGGTCTTTCTCAGGATGGCAGCCGGTAACAAGTGGAGTTCCACAAAGGGTCAGTGCTGGGACCACAACTTTTCACTTTATACATTAATGATCTTGATGAGGGCATTCTGGCTAAGTTTGCAGACGATACAAAGATAGGTGGAAGGGCAAGGTAGTATTGAGGAGGTGGGAAGACTGCAGAAGAATTTGGACAGGTTGAGAGAGTGGGCGAAGAAGCGGCAGATGGAGTACAATGTGTGAGATCATGCACTTTGGTAAGAAGAATAAAAGCATGGACTATTTTCTAAATGGGGAGAAAATTCAGAAGTCTGAAGTGCAAAGAGACTTGGGAGTTCTAGTCCAGGGTTCTCTCAAGGTAAACTTGCAGGTTGAGTCAGTAGTCAGGAAGGCAAATGCAATGTTGGCAATTATTTTGAGAGGACTTGAATATAAAAGCAGGGATGTACTACTGAGGCTTTATAAGGCTCTGGTCAGGCCACATTTGGAGTATTGTGTGCAGTTTTGGGCTCCATATCTCAGGAAGGATGTACTGGCCCTGGAGCGGGTTCAGAGGAGGTTCACGAGAATGGTCCCAGGAATGAAAAGCTTAACATATGATGAATGTTTGAGGACTCTGGGACTATACCCATTGGAGTTTAGAAGGATGAGGGGGGACGTAATTGAAACTTTCAGAATACTGAATGGCCTAGACAGAGTGGATGTTGGGAAGATGCTTCCATTGGTAGGAGAGACTAGGACCCGAAGGCACAGCCTTAGAGTAAAGGGAAGACCTTTTAGAACGGAAATAAGGAGAAACTTCTTCAGGCAGAGTGTGGTGAATCTATGGAATTCACTGCTACAGAAGGCTGTGGAGGCCAGGTCATTGAGTATATTTAGGACTGAGTTAGATAGGTTCATGATTATCAAGGGAAATGGGGAGAAAGCAGGAGAATGGGGTTGAGGAACTTATCAGCCATGATTGAATGACGGAGCAGGCTCAGTGGGCCGAATGGCTTAATTTCTGCTCCTATGTCTTATGTCTTATGTTTGTGGTCATAACAGTCATTCCTAAGTGTTCAAGTGATTGTGTTTCCCAGACTAGAACCAAAGTATTTCTTTTGACTCAGTTTCTTAGAAAAGTACTCACTTTATCATCCTGCAATAAACCCACAGCTACCCTCCAGTAACTAGGATTAATTGTCATTTTAAAAGGTTTAGTGAAGCTGGGGGTGTTCTATACTGGATTGGTGGGTCAATGTTAGCTTTGCCTCTTGCCATGATAAATCCTGTAAAAATTTGTCCTAAAATTTCTGTTAGAAACCACACATCCCCAAAAATCTCCATTTCCTAGTTACTTGTAGGAACGGAGAATTCTATCAAAGCCTTTACTTTCGCTGTTCTTGGCAATACTTGCTGTGTATGATGTGTTCTTGGTAAGTCACCCTCACTTTCTTATAAGCTCAGTCTTGGCAAGATTTATTACAAAGTCAGCTAACCCTACCGAAGGCTTTCAATTATATTACATGTTGTTTCCATGTATTAATGTGCATCGATATGACATGCTACAAGTTACAACTTGGTTCTTAAGTCTTTAGAATGTAGCTGCAGTGTTTTAAACCTGAAAGACATAATTTGATAATGCAAACCATTTGGTGTAAAAATTAACTGATATCTCCTTAGCACTGTGATACTTTGCTGTACCTCTGTAATAAATCAATCTTTGTAAGGAATTGGGACACTGCAAACACTGTAGTCAAACTGTGGAATTGTGTTAAGAACATACAACATAGAACAGTACAGCACAGTACAGGCCCTTCAGTCCACGATGTTGTGCCAATATTTTACCCTAATCCTAAGGTCTATCTAACCTCCACCCTTACCTTATACTATCATCCATATGCATATCTAATAGCCGCTTAAATACCCCTAATGAGGCCGACTCCACTACCCTCTCCAGCAATGCATTCCACACCCCTACCACTCTCTGAGTAAAGAACCTACCTCTGACTATATCTATCTCCACTCACTTTAAATAGCCCCCTTGTAATAGCTACTTCCACCCTAGGAAAAATTCTCTGGCTGTCCACTCTATCTACACCTCTGATCATTTTGTACACCTCTATCAAGTCACCTCTCATCCTTCGTCGTTCTAAAGAGAAAAGCCCTAGCTCTCTCAACCTTTCCTCATAAGACTTCCCTCCATTCCAGGCAACATCCTGGTAAAGAGATAGTAGGAACTGCAGATGCTGGAGAATCTGAGATGTACGGGAGTGGAATGCCTCATCCTGGGAGCAGATGTGGCGGAGGCGAAGGAATTGGGAATAGGGGATAGCATTTTTGCAGGAAGGTGGGTGGGAGGAGGAGTATTCTCTCAGTTGTCCTCGTTTTTCAAGGACCGTAACTTCCCCTCCTCGGTGGTCGAGAACGCCCTCAACCGTGTCTCCCACATCTCCCGCACCTCATCCCTCACACCCCGTCCACGCAATAAGAACCAAAAAAGAATCCCCCTCGTCCTCACGTATCACCCCACCAACCTCCGGATCCAACGCATCATCCTCCGACACTTCCGCCATCTGCAATCCGACCCCACCACCAAAGACATCTTTCCCTCCCCACCCTTATCTGCTTTCCGGAGGGACAACTCTCTCCGTGACTCCCTTGTCCGCTCCACACTCCCCTCCAGCTCCACCACACCCGGCACTTTTCCCTGCAACCGCAGGAAGTGCTACACCTGCCCCCATACCTCCTCCGTCACCCCCATCCCAGGCCCCAAGAAGACTTTCCACATCAAGCAGATGTTCACCTGCACATCTGCCAATGTGGTATACTGCATCTGTTGTACCCGGTGTGGCTTCCTCTACATCGGGGAAACCAAGCGGAGACTCGGGGACCGCTTTGCAGAACACCTATGCTCGGTTCGCAATAAACAACTGCACCTCCCAGTCGCGAACCATTTCAACTCCCCCTCCCATTCCTCAGACGACATGTCCATCCTGGGCCTCCTGCAGTGCCACAACGATGCCACCCGAAGGTTGCAGGAACAGCAACTCATATTCCGCTTGGGAACCCTGCAGCCCAATGGTATCAATGTGGATTTCACAAGTTTCAAAATCTCCCCTCCCCCCACCGCATCCCAAAACCAGTCCAACTCGTCCCTGCCTCCCTAACCTGTTCTTCCTCCCACCTATCCCCTCCTCCCACCTCAAGCCGCACCTCCAACTCCTACCGACCAACCTCATCCCGCCCCCTTGACCTGTCCGTCCTCCCTGGACTGACCTATCCCCTTCCTAACTCCCTACCTACACTCACCTTTACTGGCTCCATCCCCGCCTCTTCGACCTGTTTGTTTCCTCTCCACCTATCCTCTCCTCTATCCCTCTTCTATCCGCCTCCCACTCTCTCCCTATTTATTTCAGAACCCCCTTCCCCTCCCCCTTTTCTGATGAAGGGTCTAGGCCCGAAACGTCAGCCTCTCTGCTCCTATGATGCTGCTTGGCCTGCTGTGTTCATCCAGCCCTGCACCTTGTTGTCTAACATCCTGGTAAATCTCCTCTGCACCTTTTCCAATGCTTTTTCCACATCTTTCCTGTAATGAGGCGACTAGAACTGGACACAATACTCCAGTTGTGGCCAAACCAGGCTTTTGTACAGCTGGAGTATAACTTCACGGCTCTTGAACTCAATCCCTCTGTTAATGAAAGCTAACACACCATACACCTTCTTAACAACTCTATTCACTTGGGTGGTAGCTTTCAGGGAACTGTGGACATGAACCCCAAGATCTCTCTGCTCCTCCACACTGCCAAGAATCTCTCCGTTAACCCTGTATTCTGCTTTCAAGTTTGTCCTTCCAAAATGAATCACCTCACACTTTTCAGGGTTAAACTCCATCTGCCACTTCTCAGCCCAGCTCTGCATCCTATCAATGTCCCTTTATAACCTAGATTTAAATCTGGTTCGATATTGCATTTACTGTTCTATAATCTCTACAGAATCTAGTCACCCATTAAGTTAGGAACTAATTCCACTGAAGAACCCCAACTACTTTGAATAGAATCAATCAAGTGATTGTCTGATATGCTCTGAATCTCAATTCACCTGAATTTGTAAATCTGTGATTAACCAACAATGAAGTTGGTCTATCAGTTTGGTCTATCATGTCTGGTTAAGGTTGTCCACACAAATAGATCTCTACAGATTTCCTTGAATTCCATATGTAACCTTCACTGAATCCTTCTGTTTTCCTTCCTCTAAGTACGAGAATAAAGTCCCAGTAGTTCATTGTTGGCTAATTGGATTGCAGGATATTCACCCTGTGAATTGCTTACATCTCCTTCTACCTCATTCTCACTGTCTCTGTCATCCTGCATTACGTTTACCATCTGAAACACCTGCTCTTTCTGTTCTTCCTTACATTATAATAATGTTCATATAACATAGCTGACAACTCACTTCACTGACTTTCTTAAGTATTCTGTATGGACCACTGAATCTCACTTGCAGATGTTCAACTTACAAAAAAACTAACAGTTAGCCTCCCATTTGAAATGTTCTGTTTTCTGTACATTTGTCTATCATTCTTTATCTTCGCCTTTGAAATTTTTAAATGATTCTATGCTAGCTTCCATGGTCCTGTGAGTCTGTCTAGAAATGTGGGCACAAAATCCAACCATTATCTTGAGAGTCTGATGATATCTCTCTAAAGCTCCCAGAGTTTATGAATGAAACACTGTGGTCTTCAAATGGTTTATACCCAATTTATACATCTTTAAAAAGTTTAGATGTGAAGTTGGAACTTTGGTCCAACTGTATTTCTATTGGTAATCCATAACAAGTAAAATGTTAATTTTTACCACCACTAGTTACAATTGTCTTCAAAGGAAGAGCTTCTGGAATTTGAGTTGCTACATCAATAGTTGGAAGGATATATTGTGTCCAGCTTTAGTTTTTTGCTAATACACAGTAACACTCTAGCTGTTTTGTGAAGAGCTATTCAGGAAAGTGGATAAAGTTGCTGGTTTCATTCTATATTGCAGTTTTGCTGAGCTGACACATAGTTCAGTTCTGTAAAACACATCATATGTCCTTATGAAGACACATAGCCAATAAAAATGCCAATTTATCTTTGCATGAGTTTTGCATATTCCTATATGCCATGGGTATTTAATATGGTACCTGTAATATCTCTTTATAATATCTGGGCAGTATCACTACCTGATGAATAACCCATCCATTCTCTGTCTGCAAGTCTGTCAGGAGATCTCCACTTCCTTATCAAAACCTCATTTAAACACTGAACTCCAGAACTCCCTCAGCCTCAGCTTTAGTGTGGCTGCATTGTATGAACTTGTTTAATTTTAGATCTGCTTGTTGAATTTCAGTTAAAACAGACTAACTAAACATTAACATTGAATTATCACCATTTTTAAAGGGAGTTTGGCGACTCTAAAATTTGCTTGAGGTATTAGTTTGATGTTTGGTGATGGACTTTACTTTGGTCACCTCAAATGAAGGAAAAAAAGACATTGTATCTGTAACTGTTCTAGCTGCTAACCTCACTCAGGCTTTCTGTGATTAGGGCTGAAGTTACCAATTTCGCTTCTGCAGCCCCTAACCACAGGTAATTTTTGTACAACTCCAAACACTGTTCTAGACAATTTATCACATTCTAAATGCACTTTATACAAAGGAACCAGCGAATAGTCTCACTCGTTATGTTTATTAAAACTGACTTTAAATGCACTCTCTGTTACATGGTACTAAAAGTTCACTAGTGAACCTAAAAAGGAACAACACATTTTCATGTTCAAGCTCCTCTGGAGATAAGGGAGTGTTAAAGTGAATTAACAAGAAGTGTGATAACAAGGTGTAGAGCTGGATGAACACAGCAGGCCAAGCAGCATCAGAGGAGCAGGAAGGCTGATGTTTCGGGCCTAGACCCTTCTTCAGAAATGGTAGTGTGTTGAGATTGACTGACTGGGAGGAGGGAGATCATGATTCAGTGAGTTCTGACACTCCTATTTTATCCCTCCCACTGCCCTGCGTATGTAGATGTGTGAAAGCACAGAAGCATTTCTGAGTTGGTTTGAATAGTGCATTTAGTTAATGGAAGGCCTGATCTTCACCTGGTGAAGATTGACTTGTCCATCATGTGTGAGCTGACTGGTTGAAATTATGAATAAAATTATTCAAGGATTGCATTGCCAGGTGCTGGGAGCTACATTTAAAATAAATAAGTGGGTGCCCCATAATTGAGAACTTTCTAATTGCTGTGGTTGTTGGAACTGTTTTTGTTAAATTAAGTTTATAATGGTGGGAGATCACCAGGTGCAGTGTTCACAATTTAACATCTAGGTCCAAAGCTCAAGGGTTGAGTCCCACTCCAGGACTTGTTGGTCACAGAGTCATACAGCAAAGAAACAGATCTTTTGGTCCAATTTGTCCATGCCAACCAGGTTTCCCAAGCTAAACCAGTCCCATTTGCCTATTGGCTCCTACCCCTCTAAACCTTTCCTATTCACGTACCTGTCCAAATACCTTTTTAAATGTTGTAACTGCCCCTGCATCTACACCTTTCTCTGGCAGTGTGAAAAAGTTGACCCTCAGGTCCCCTTTTAAATCTTTCTCCTCTCACCTTAAAATTTACGCCGTCTAGTTTTGGATTCCCCACCCGAGGGAAAAGACCTTTGCTGTTCACCTTATCTATGCCTCTCATGATTCATCGAAGGTGCATCTGTAATATGTCCATGCAGGTTGGTTATCAGTCTGTAAGTCCGTCCAACACAACTAACTCTAGGAATTTACAGCAGGGTTGTTTCCTGGTCAGTCATCCTGCAGAAGGTAACAGTTAGGACTGCAGTACCCTACTGATGAGCCTGGAGCAATCCAACGGGAAGTCCTCGGCTCAACCCGCAGAAACAAAGAACAAGAGAAAAGACAGACAAACAGACCTAGTTGTTCTGTGACAGTGCTTTTCCAACCAAATTTATTTGTGTTTGAACAGCTGACTTTGTGGAAGATGATAAGGTGACAAGAGTTGCTGACAATTTTTCAGTGAAAGTGCTGCTCTGCTCAGGGGTTAGATGCTAATCTCCAGATTTTTCACAAAAGGAATAAATGATTTTTCTCTCATCAGTCTACAGGAATGAGAAACATGGAAACGTCAATTGTTACAAAGCTGTTTCAGGGCCAGCTGAGCTATGTCAAATTGTGTCTAAATTGTTACCACAAATCTAGCCAAACTGAGAATTTCCTGAGCCTGTCTCTGCCGATGCCTCCTGACAACAGATGCTCCATTCAGGTAAAAGAGTATCACCAGCTTGTTAAGAACATAAGAAATAGGAGTTGGCCACTCTGCCCATCAAACCTGGTCTGTTATTCAGTAATATTGCAGCTGATCTGAATATGGTATCAACTTCACTTAAAAATGTAAACAAAAAGAAGCCTTAGCTCCCTTTTCTTCAAAATACACAATAAGAATACTATCTCTTCCCTTTTCTTTGCTTTTTCTATGTGCTCTCCTGCAGATCTTTCCACACAGATTAAAGCTTCTCTATTTAATTTGAATGGCGACAATATCTCTGCTTCCAATGTTCTGACCCACAATGCCATTTGGGAGGGAGAAAGGAACCTTGGTTGGGCTGAGATGCTGTGTGTATGTACTTGAGGTCATATTATTAAAGGATACAGTTGGGAAGAGGTACACAAACTATTGACAAGGATGGCATCAGAAATTCGATGTTCTCTCAATTAGGGAAGAATGAACAAGCTCTGTTTTTAAGAAAATCTGTCATGGAACGTGGGCGTTGCTGACTGGGCCAGCATTTCTTGCCCATCCTTAGTTGCCCTTGAGAAGTTGGTGGTGAGCTGCCTTCTTGAACTGCTGTAGTCCTCCTGCTGTGAGTTGACCCACAATGCCATTAGGGAGGGAATTCCAGGATTTTGACCCAGCGATAGTGAAGGAATGGCGATATATTTCCAAGTCAGGATGGTGAGTGACTTGGAGGGGAATTACAGATGGTGCTATTCCCAAGTATTTGCTGCTCTTGTCCTTCCAAATGGAAGTGGTCCTTGATTTGGAAGGTGGTATCTAAGGATCTTTGGTGAATTTCTGCAATGCATCTTGTAGATAGTACACACTGCTGTTACCGGGCGTCGGTGGGGAGGGAGTTTATGCTTGTGGATGTGGTGTCAATCAAATTAGGCTACTTTGTCCTGGATGGTGTCAAGCTTCCTGAGTGGTGTTGAGTCTGCATTTTTCCAGGCAAGTGGGCAGTATTCCATCACACTCCTGACTTGTGTCTTGTAGATGGTGGACAGGCTTTGGGGAGTCAGGAGGGGAGTTACTCACTGCAGTATTCCCAGCTTCTGGCCTGCTCTTGTAGCTGCTGTGTTTATGTGGTAAGTCCATTTGAGTTTCTGGTCAATAGTAACCCCAGGATGTTGATAATGAGGGATTCAGTGATGGTATGACTGTCAAGGGGCAGTGCTTAGATTGTCTCTGTCTCTTATTGGTGATGGTCAAAGCCTGGCATTTGTGTGGTGTGAATGTTACGTGCCACTTGTCAGCCCGAGCCTGGGCATTGTCCAGATTTTGTTGCATTTGAACATAAACTGCTTCGGTATCTGAGGAGTCACGAATGTTGTCAAACATTATGCATTCATTGGTGAATGTCCTCACTTCTGACCTTATAATGGAGGGACCGTCATTCATGAAGCAACTGAAATTGGTTGGATCTAGGATACTACCATAAGGAAGTCCTGTAGAGATGTTGAGGAGCTGAGATAACTGACCTCCAACAACAATGACCATTTTCCTAAGTTCCAGGTAGGACTCAAACCAGTGGAGTGATTGCCCCCAGATCCGAATTGATTCCAGTTTTGCTGGGGCTCCTTGATGCCACACTCGGTCGAATGCAGCCTTGATGTCAAGGGCTGTCACTCTCACCTCACCTCTGCAATTCAGCTCCTTTGTCCATGTTTCTCCAACATCAGTGATAGTTTTGTTTTTGTGGAGCGTCTTCCTTTGGTGAATTGTTTAATTGTCCACCACCATTCATGACTGGATGTGGTAGGACTGCGAAGCTTTGATCTGATCTGTTGGTTGTGGAATTGTTTAGTTCTGTCTTTCATTGCTCCCAGGATGGTGATGGTAGAGCAGGGATAGGCCAGGCGTGAGTTCCAGATTGTAAGGAGAATTCTGTTGCTGGTGGCCCACAGTGCCTCAAGGATGTTTAGTTTTGCATAAGATGGAGATTATGTTCATTGTGAAGGCGGAGAGTATGTTCATTGTGAAGATGTGACTTCATCTCTGCAAAGACCTGGGTCACCTCTAAAAATAATACCATGATGCATCTGAGGCAGTTAGATTGTTGGGTTTAAGGTCTAGCAGTCATTTCTGTCTATTGGTTCCCTTACCACTTAGCACAGACCCAGGCCAGCAGCTAGGACACAACCAGCTTGATCAGTAGTGTTGTTGCTGACACGTTTTCAGTGGTGGACGTTATAGATCCCCACCCTCAGTGCTTTCTCCAAGTGATTCAACATTGTGAAGTACTGATTCATCAGCTGAGGGAGGATGGTATGTGGTAACCAGCAGGAGATTTCCTTCTCTATAGCCTGAAGCCATGAGACTTCATGGGGCCCAGAATCAATGTTTCCCTCCTGATACAGCCACCTCTGCTGGGTCTGTCCTGCTGGTGTGACAGGACATATCCAGGGATGGTGATGGTGATGGTGGTGTCTGGGACATTGTAAGGTATGATTCTGTCAGTCTGTGAGACAGCTCTCCCAGTGTTGGCACTGGTTTCCTGATGTTGGTAAAGAGTGATTTTCAGTGTTGACAGGGCTGCATTTGAGGTTGTTGTTTCTGCTGCCTAGGTTGATGCCAGGTGGTCTGTACAGTTTCATTCTACCATTTCATATTTCTCTTTACTAAATTCATGTCTGTTGTGTCCAGTAATTGCATTAGCCATATGTCATCATTCAATTTTTCTTGTCATCTGCAAATTTTCTTGATCCAATCCCACCCTTGGGGAAGCAAATTTTAAACTTTGCTTCAGCCTGAGAAATTATTTATCAGTCCTCTGTTTGCTGTCTTTCAGTCAACTTTTGTCTCTTTTATTTGCTGAAAAGTCTTTATCAAATGCCTTTTGGAAGTTAATATGTTCATATACTCCACATAACCTATATTACTCTCATCCATGCTCTCTTTTATCTTATCAATGAAACCTCATTAAAACTATTTAAACATTATATGCCTGTACAAATCTGTGCTGGATAATTAATCCACGCCTATCTAATATTTTGATTTTTATCATTTCCTAAAAGCTTTCCTATCACCAAAGTTAAAGTAACTGCCTGGGCACGGTACAAGGGTCTGCAGGAAGAGGAAGCCAAACACTTGTGGTTGTTTCTCCGCAGGGTTTTCCTGACAACGTGGGGCTGGTCCTGGGTAAAAGGGCAATCTCTCGCCCCCGCTTTGGATGTGAGGCCAGGAGCAGTTTCCAGTCTTTGATGCTTGCTTTATTTGGTGGTTGGTTACTGAGCCTGACTGAGGAATTGTGCAGATTATAATGTGTTTTCCTACTGCTTAATTTTCAAAACTTCAGTTTCTTCAAACAAGCTCCTACTCTTGTAAAACATGGCTGCTGTTTCTTAGGATTGCCTTCGATTATTCTTTAAAGAAGAAGTTCTCAGCTCCAGGGATCAACCTTTCTGTTCCTTTTGTGGAAGGAAGCAGGACCAGACAGAAAGTATCCAACTGCTGAAAGCACCTGATATTATTATCATACACCTGAAACGGTGAGTAAAGCTCATTTTTGGCATTCATCAGTCTAACCAGCAAGATCATTTTGAGAGGACTAATAAGACAAGGGAGTACACATTGAATGATAGAACCTTAGGAGGTGCAAAGGATCAGAGGGACCTTGGTGGGCGTGTCCGTAGATCCTTGAAGGCAGTAGGAAAGTTAGATAAGGTGGTGGAGAAGGTATATGGGATACTTGCCTTTATTACTCAAGGCATGAATACAACAGCAGGGAGATTATGATGGAATCCAAAAGGACTGCGGATGCAGAATACCTGAGGAAGTGTCACCCGACCTGAAACATTAACTCTGATTTTTTAAACTCACCGTTGCTGCCAGACCTGCTGAGCTTTTCCAGCAACTTCTGAGATTATGCAGGAGCTCTGTATAACATTAGTTAGGCCACAGCTGCAGTACTGCATTCAGTTCTGATCACCACACTATAAGAAGGATGTGATTGTACTAGCAATGGTGCAGAGGAGATTTACCAGGATGGTGCCTGGACTGGAACAATTCAGCTATGAAAGGGGCTAGAAAGGCTGGGGTTGTTTTACTTAGAGCAGAGAAGGCTGAAGGAGGAGCGGGGTCGGTTGGGGTGGGGGGTGGTTGGTGGTGGATCTGATTGAGGTGCACAAAGTTCTGAGGGGCATAGACTGATAGGGAGAAACCTGTCCTTTAGTAGAGGAGTCATTAACCAGGGAGCACAATTTGAAGGCAAGGAGCAGGAGGTTTACAGGGAATTTGAGGGAAAATGTTTTTACCCAGAGGGTGATGTGTATCTGGAACTTATTGCCTGAGGTAGTAGAGGCAGGAACACTCAAGACATTGAAGAACTATTCAGATGAACAAGGTTTACAGGCAAAATGTTGGAAAATGGGATTAGAATAGATGGCTGTTTGATGACTAGTCAAACATGATGAGCTGAAGGACCTCTTTCAGAGCTGTAAACGCTTTTTGACTCTATGATCCTTTAGAAAATAATCCTTCCTACAGTATTAGTTTGATTTTTAACTTTTATGCCCAATAGTTTTTTGGACTGTTTCCTGAGTGCAGCATTTATAACATGAAAATACCTGAACTATTAATTGTACTTGGCTAACAGAAATTTAACTGTCCCTGTGCCAGTAGGAATTGAAGGCTTAACTGTTCAGGATAAATGGGACTTGTTTTTGTTTAGGAAAAATTTGATTTTTAACAATTATTTCTAGCCAGCGTTAGTTGTCTTCTCTCATTGCTCAAGTTGAAGTTGAGCTGCTGTCTTCTTGAGCCATGAGCATGGATATTCCAGTCCTGCAGCAGGCTGCTTGCTCTTAGCTACCCGCTACTGTCAGTTTTGTTGCAGAGAAATTGCAATGTTGGCTGAGTGTGGTGAGATTGGACCTGATGTCAGTCCTGATGGGGAGGGGGCTTTGAGGCAGAAACCACTGCTGAGCAAACTGATTGTTGAAGTGCAAGATAATGAATTTGTTCTTCAGTGCTGAAGACAATCGGGATTGTGATGGTTACAGAGTTTAATAGTTTCTTAACACTCATTTTCTTTTACTGAAAGCTGACAAAAATTAGCTTGACTGAGGTGTGGGGGAGGAAGGGAGAATCCGTGCAACTCTACAGAATGGCAGCATCTATTAAAAAAATCATTCTATTTTGTTATTCTCTCTTTCAATGGGTAAAGTTAGTTACAAAAATATCAGCCAACTAGTTTGCTGATTACAGACAATATGCATCAGTTTGGAAGACGTTCTCTTTCCTATTAGCCTGCTTCACTTGGAAGGGAATTCCTGGCCTTTGCCTGGTCTGTTTCTACCAAATTGCTCACCTTTGTGAATCTGTTTGCAATATGAATATTAGAGTTCATCATAAATAATGGAATTAATCACCCAGAACATCCTCTCTCTCTCTCTCTTTACTAGCTTTGAGTCTGATGATCATGGCAATAGGAAACTGACCAGTACTGTGACCTTTCCACTTGAAGATCTAGATCTGTCCCAATATACAACAAATCCATCAACGCAACAACTGAAGTATCATCTTTATGCTGTTGTGGTAAGTAACTTTAATTGATCTTTTTCTGATGATTAGGCCTCACTTGTCCTTGCCAATCCAACTTATCTGTTTCAGGAATATTACCACTTCTACCAAGACAGGAGGCCACATAAAGTCAATAAAGACATCAATCCATCTCAGTATCTTCTCAAACATTGCCAGAACAAGATGTCCATGTCTTACAAACTATATTAAAAACTGCAGATATCTAAAAGTGATTACTGTACATACAAATTACAAACTGTCAAAACTGCTTTCGTATGACCATTTTAACAAAAGTTTAATTGTTGTTCAGAGGGTGGTTCTGGACCGGAAGGGTAGAGGTCACCCAGATCCCAAGGACAAAGGGAGATAAAAGGATGAAAGCATGCACTAGGAATTTGATGTTGCCATCAGGGGCTGGGCACCACAATACAGTTGTGCCATAACATCATGAAAGGAAGTCTTGTGGTGTGAAAGATGAGTAAAAAGGACTATTTCTTTGAGGCATTGGAATTGTTTTTGGAAACAAACTTTGTTTCTCACTATTGATTGTGTGACAGTAGTTTATTAAAAGCTTTCAGCAAACAACTATGCATTGTGCTCTGTGAGAAAGGAGTAACATACAAAAAGTACCACACAGTGAGTGACTGATTAGTGCTGTTGGTTGAGCAGGGAAGTGTTGTTTGGATACTTTTCTATAGGAATGTAAAAAGCAAGAGGCACAGTCAATGCTGGGAAATTGCACACAGCCGAGGAATTAGAGCCAGTGGGTACCAATTTGCCTGAGGCTGGAATATAGATGACGCAAACAGAAACTACATTTCTAAACAGCATATTAATTTGGCTCACAGTGTCCCAACAAGGTAATTGTATCTAGAGGTTTATTTTTAATAAAAGTTGTTATTTTTTCATCAAGGTCTCATTGATTTGATATTTGGACGCAGTTCAGGTGAATTTCCATTAACTTTGACTTTTTCTTTCAACAGAATCATACAGGCACCTTAGACAGTGGTCACTACACTGCATACTGCAAGAATCCAGTTACACAGAACTGGCATGAATTCAATGATGCAAAAGTGACCAGCATTTCTGAGCAGAAGATCCAGTCACCAGCTGCTTATGTTCTTTTCTATAATTGTGTCAATTTTCAGTGGGCGCAGTAATACTATCTCAGACAGACTACAACAATAAACTGTTTCCCTATAGTCCAGTTTTCATTCTGTACTTGCCTATGAGGGCAGCACGCTATATAAATTATGTAATTAATTCTTAACTTAAAGTCATGCTGTTATTTTATCTGTTATTGTTGAAATGGACTCGAGCCCATGGATTAAAGGTATTCCCTCTGCAAAAAGTCTTTGGTGCATTGTGTGATCAGCTGTATTTATTATTAAACAGCCTATTAGACTTAGAATTAGCCAAAAGCACAAAAGGTTGAATCAGGTCGGTCTACCCTAATTACCTCTGCAAAAGCTGACTAACAACTTACTGGCTATCTGCCCTGTGTCATTGTCATTGTTTTCACCACTTTAAAGCTGCATTAAGGATCAGAATTCTAGCTTATTTATTAAAAATTGAAACTAATTTTCTACTCGGCTTAAATTTAGAACAGAAATTTTAACTAGAAGCATGGCACGCCTGTGTGTTGCACAACCAGGGACGTGGCCATTTAGTTCAACAGATCCTGCAAAATTGCCACTGGTTTGACCAGTTTCAGCACCAGATTTTGCACTGCAGTGAATCCATGAGCTGAGCGTTACAGGGACATAACACTTTTATACATGGTCACCCCACAGCTGAAGGAAGTGCAGTCAGAGTCCCTCATACCCTCTAAGTGAAAGAAGAAAGGAAGCAGGCAGGTAGTCAGGCAAGTCCCAGGCTACGTCTCACTCAGGAATGGGATTTTGTGTTTTGGAAAACAGTGAGTGATAGTTTCTCTGGGGAATGTAGCTACAGAACAGCTACACAGCATTTATTTTTTTGGCTGAAAATCCTTGCTAGCAAAATCCTAGAGGTTACCATTGATAGCCACATAAACAGCACAGCTGCAAAGACATGTCCAGGTGTATAAAAGGCACAAGTCTGAAGAGACTATTCTCCACTGATGAATTAGTACCACAAACTATAGCAGGCCATCACCATCCAAGACAAAGCAATCTTTACCCCCATCAACACTTTAAAATGCAATGCCCTTTACTTACAGGCACAACTTATCTGCAGTGTGAACCAGTTGCAATGTGTCAAAGTTTTTTCAACAATACCTGCCAACCCTAAAGCCAGTCCTCTAGCTGGGCAAGGACAACAGGCATGAGAGGGGAGAAAAGAAACAAAAGGCAAGATAGCTTGGAATTTGATTTAACAAGACCAACACTTCTGCCAGGAAGGGGGAAACTGCAACTCAACAACGTGGGGGCCATTGCCTCATGGTATTATTGGTGAATTGTTAATCCAGAGACCCAGGTAATGTCCTGGGGACCTAGGTTTGAATCCTTCCACAGCATAGTGGAATTTGAATTCAATAAATATCTGGAATTAAGAATTTAATGATGACCATGAATCCACTGCTGATTGTCAGAAAATTCATCTGGTTCACTAATGTCCTTTAGGGAGGGAAACTGCCATCCTTGCCTGGTCTGACCTACATATGACTCCAGACCCAGAGCAATTTGGTTGACTCAACTGCCCTCTGGGCAATTAGGGATGGGTAATAAGTGCTGCCTAGGCAGCGATGGCGTCATCCCATGAATGAAGAAAGAAAAAAAAACGCAGCACTCTGGCTAAATGGACTATAGAATATTCACACAAGCCTGCAGTCTAATGCCAGCCAGGTCCTTAGCCTTCGTCCAGCACAGTACAACCCAAGAATAAAATCAAAAAACTAAAAGCAGATAATTCCTGCTAGTAAATGACCATTCACTGTATCAAGCTCCATCTACCAACTGACTAACTACCCACAGCCCACACACTTCAAATGTATAAATCATGGGCAACTTCATAGAAAAATGTAACTGGAGTGCAACAGCAATATGATTGGCACAGAGGGATAACAAACAGCAAATGGGTGCAAAAGGGTGAAAAAATGACATGGTGTTTAATATTGAGAAATGTGAAATAATACACAGCAGTTTGAAAAATAATGATCATCAAATAAAAGATGGGTCAGTAGACAAGTCAGGTTAAAAAGACCCCAAAGTTAATTAAAACATTAAATACTGTCACACTGTAACTGCATTCCAAAAGAAAATAAAATATGCAATAGATACAGAAATAGGTGGAGGAATGTTTGTCCGATAAATCAACCATATGACTGTGCATGAAACTTGTTACCATACAAACTGGAGATGAAAATAATTTTAAAAACACTTTAACATGTCATCTCAATTGTAATTATTTGTGAATGAGCCAAGTAATTCAGTTTCCACTTAACCTCTGTACTAAAATGAAAATGCACAATTCCATGCAAAGTGTTATTGAAAAAGCATATAAAAATATTTTACTTTCGCTTGTCAATCGCACAGGGCCACAGTTTCTCATGCAAGACTGGTTAAATATCAACAGAAGACAGTACGAGCTGTGAAATAAAATTTAGATCTGATCTTAAGTAATTTTTCCTTAGATACTTGGCCAGTTTCTTTCCCCATTTTGCATCCCCATGCGTGAGATATTTATTGTGGGACCACAGAGATTTGCAGGAATATTGACTACATTTATTGCAGTGCAAATTATCAAAAATATATCAGACTTTAACTGTGTGACAGCAGCACTTCACCAATAATATTAGTGTAGCAATACTACATTTAGCCATGGGTGAGGGGACAGTTTAAAAGAACATCTGTCATTCAATGAAACTAATGTAATGACGTTCTCCAAATTTTGCAAAAAAAAAGTGACTGATGTTTCCTCAGAGCAACAGACCTGATTACTTCTGCAATATTTCTAAATCGACATCCATGAAGGAGGAATTATAAAGTTAGTTTGGTGACTGAGTTTTCAGATTAAATGCCTGGCTTATTTAATTGAAATTAATTTTAGATTTCATTTTGCATCAGTGCATTTTATGGTGAAGTAGTTGTAAAGGAAATTAACATGTAAGAAAAGTTATTAAGCACACTGGAATTTCCAAACAGCAATTAAATTTCAGTTGCAAGTTACCAGCATCATGAAATTTTTGATGACAATCTGGGAGGAATACAACAAAATTCTTTTTATTCTTTGAAGGTAAATGTAGGTGACCCTACAAGGTGCACTGTGATGTAGCAGTGCCCTTGGTGAGAGAAACCCTGAGACGCATTGATCTAAAATAGCTTAGGACATAGATAAGGATTGCAAGATCACAGACAGTACTAAATCAATACAGTTTGAAACAACACTTTTGAGGTCTGGCCTAAGCTGACCTAAACAAATTACTGACGAAAATCATTTTTCAGTGATGTCCAAAAGTCGAAAGGTATGCTTTGAGTGCAATCGCTCACCTGCCTGAGTTTCTGCTTTCAGCTATTGTGATATAAAGCCAAAACCAGAGAACGGGAAATCAGGCAGGATTGATCCAAGAAACCAGAGAAGGACCTCCCATCCCTGACTGTTCCACCATTCAATCTGGCAATGGTTACTCTAAACTTCAGTTCCATGCACCTGATTTAGTTTTGTAATGCTTAATGCCCTTTACCAATCTCAACTTTACAACATTGGGCATGTTTTGTTTTAAATGGCTCCGAGCAACAAGTTCCAGTGTCCTTTGTGTGCAAAAGCACTTCTTGAAATCAGCCTTTATTCTGTACTCTCCCAATAGAGGAAATAATCATTGATTTGGTAAATGGCAATCCCTTAACATCTTAGAACACCTCAACTAGATTTTACATTAACCTTCTATGGAATACCAACCTATTCTATGCTAACAATCCTCAATCCTTCCAGATCAGTATATTTTAGTAAATCTGTAATGCACTGCATTCCCTCCAAGCCCAATATATTCTACCCAATATGCAGTACTTCAGCTGAGGTTTAACCAGAGCTCTGGGCACTGTACTCTAGCTCCCGTGATAGAAAAGGCCAACATTTCATTAGCTTTTCTGAACTTCTAAACCAAAGAACCCAAGAACTTCTACAAAGTCTTGGAAATCCTGTCAATGTTGAGCAATGAAAGACAGGCAAATATAGGGTAGAAATGAGCTCTCAATTTCTCCATACAAGCATCAAAGGCATTGCAAACAGCAAATGAATGAATGATTGATCAAACAAGTAGTTGTGCAGTTACACAGTAACTGCAGTTTAGAAACCCAAGATCAAGGATCACCCCATTAACAACATACTGTTCAGACCTAAACTGTTAAAGGAAAGTATATTTGATACATTTCATGCCTTTTGCAAAAGTCTGAAAATAATTAATTTGCAATATAACTTGAGATCAATCTGCTGTATCTTCATTTAAACACCTTTACTGCAAGGTTACTTCAAATAGGACTATTACTTTTTAAAACTATTTATATATTATATACATACACAATTTGTGCAAGTCTGCAATCATTATGTACAGATACAGATACAGATACATTCTCATCTATTCAGATTACTCCTGGTTATTTTCACAGTACAGAAAGATTCAAATATAGTTGAGAAAGGCCATTTTAACAGGAACAAATCATTTAAGATTTATGCCTTGTGGAGTTACAAAGATCTTATGAAGGGCAATATGTTCTGGCTCTTCAAACCACTGCAGTTACAAATGCAGACCAGTAAACAGGATATTTGACATTCTTATAATCATTCTAATTAGGCAGTTAAATGTTACATGACTAAAAATCATTTTTCTGGTAAAGTACAAAGGGCAAGTCCATCTGGTAAAGCTCTAGTGTTGCAAGACCACAAGGTCTTTTTCAAAACAGCTGGACATGCTGCTAATGTTCCTGGTCATACGACCAACATTAATTAATATTGGCGCAAACCATATGGAGTGTCACTTTGGAAATTCACCACATTGAACCCTGCTATGTAGCTAAATCAACCACACGCAACTCCAATGAGCTGTAGAAGAGAATGTAGGCTGCTGATGATCTCACTGAAGAAGGAGATATTTCTGAAACATCTTGATCATCAAACTTGAACCAGCGCTGTTTCACAGCATTCTTGCAGTAGGCTGTATAGTGTCCTCCATCTAGTCCTCCATAATGGTTCTGCACAAATTCAAAAATAAACCTAGTGGTTAACATCAACTACTTTATGAAGGTTAATGTTACTGCATAGCCAGGCACTTTCAAGCTTTCATAAAATCTTGTTAGCGTGGCAATATTTCTCTTTTTGGAAAGGCCCAATAAGCCCTGTATATTACAGATTTCAGAGTGGTAGCTAGATCTAATTTTCTTCACTTTGTTTTCACTAAGATCTGACAGCAGATGCGTAACATGTCGTGTAACACAGAGGCCATGATTAACTCTGGATACATGCTTTCAAGTTCTATTACAGCAGATTGTGAATCAGAGTTTGGTTACCAAAATAAACTTGGAAGTTATCAGTCATGGGAGGGAGACAGCTGTTAGCTTATCATTTAAAAAAAAGAACTGGTGCCCTTTAGGGGAAAAAAAGCCTATGTACATAACCAGTATGTTACTTGTGATCCCAGTCTTGTACTATATGACTAATTTATAACTAACTGTTCTCTAAAAAGGAGATGAATGAGCCACCTGGATCTATAAGCTGCAGCCATTCACCAGAACTCCAGCCTTGCCTGCAATGCCCATACCTTGTACATGAACTAAAGAATGATAAAATTAGCTAATCAACATCTGGAAGGAAAAATTGTTTTAAAAACATCAGTGTGTACATAACATCTGGGCAAAGATAATAAAACCATTTTACTTAAGGCGCTGTTTTCCAATAACAAACTGCCTGAGTTTGAAAGAAAATTACAGAATCCCCCCGTGTATAAAGTAATCGTTGAAATATAGCAATATGCAAGAAACTGCTTTGGATTAAAGCAGCTTTTCAGCTCATTTAGTTATTTTTTTCTAGAATTTACTGTGAAATAAACTGAACTATTAGTGTCATCTAATACATTTCTGTGCAATGTCACAGAATATTCAAGTAATGGCAAAAATATCTTGCCACTATCCACTTCCAGTTAACTTTATTTCCCAATTATAAATTCCTCTACTCAGATTGGTCATGGAAACTGGCCATGTTACTGTGGCACTAACTACACTATTGCAGAGTTGGCAGAGTCGGCCCTGCCGTATCCAATGGCCGCGCTGCAAAAGAGCTTCTTTCCTTAGAATAACCCCACCCACTGGCTCTGAACGCAATAGGTCTTGATCAAAGCACATACAAAATAAACACACAATGATATTGAAATGGGGCATGAATAATATTAAAGTACACTATTCTGACGACCTCTGATCTATTTAAAGTCTACACCTTGTTTTTTTTCTCCTTATGCAACCAGACAAGAGACAGCCTGGCTATAAACTAATGGGTCTCGGATCTGGCCACGTCCATCTGGTGGTGGACCATTTCCTTCTTATTCTTTTAATTGGATGACTTCATTTCTCATTCTCTTCAAGATGTCCAAGGATATTTTTGTCCTCAACTCACATCTAAACAATTTCCAATTTTAGTTATTTGTTCTGTTTGAATGTCAAAATACAAACCCACAGGCACAAGATCTCAAGTCTCCCCTCCCACCACCTCGAAGATAGAAGTGGAGTTTGCAAACCTCAAAATCTTGCTAAAATACAGCATTGCAATTATTCCACATCAGCTCTTGCCACTTCTCTGGCATTCATCAATTTGTTAAAGTTCTGACCTATGCTGAGGAGAAAACGTGACTTGAACTTTATTTAATATCTAAAACTGGGCACAGAAACCAACTAGCAGAAATAGCTTTATTTTAAAATGTGTAAATAGGGAAAATAGAAAGATTGTGGCTAAGAATACAGGAAAACTATTAACATTAACTTCGGGAGGGTAGAATTCATCCCAGCGCAATCATTGTGATTTAGATTTACAACAAACCCTTATGCCAACTTAACCACGACCCCAAAAATTTGTAAATTATAAAAAGAGTGAGAATTTATCCATTTACCGACACGGCAAATAAATTGTATCTTTTCACATTGTTCCTGGGGCCAATTATGTAGCTGAACAAGTCCAGATTCTCCAATGGAAAGTCAACGTTTGTCTGCAGCTTCTGTTTCCATCTCCCTTCATAAGAGAATCTGTGAAAAATACAACAGAAGTGAGATATAGTACTAGACAATACTGAGCAAGACAAGCTTGGCAAATTGACACTAGATGTTCGGCTTTGCTAATTGTGCTTGCTGTAATGAGGAACATAAGAACTAGGAGCAGGAGTAGGCCGTCTAGCCCTTCGAGCCTGCTCCGCCATTCAATAAGATCATGGCTGATCCTTCGTGGACTCAGATCCACTTACCCGCGTTCTCACCGTATCCCTTAATTCCTTTATTGTTCAAAAAAAAATCTACCTTTTTTTAAAAACATTTACTGAAGTAGCGTCAACTACTTCACTGGGCAAGGAATTCCATAGATTAACAACCCTCTGGGTGAAGAAATTCCTTCTCAGTTCAGTCCTAAATCTGCTCCCTCTAATCTTGAGGCTATGCCCTCTTGTCCTAGCTTCACCTGCCAGAGGAAACATCCTCTCTACTTCTATCTTATCTATTCCCTTCATAATTTTATATGTTTCTATAAGATCCCCCCTCAATCTTCTGAAAAAGGAAGGAATAGATCTCATACTTTCTATAGTTTTGTGATTTACATCTACATAAAAAATAAAGAAACAAACATTTTTTTCTCCCACTGGAAGCTTATAGCTCATGTTACAGTCCATAAGCATGAGCCATCTACTGTCTCAGTCACGCAGCAGATACCTATCAGTCTCTGACGATGTATCAAAGTCCCAGCAACCTTGCCCTTTCCAAGCAATCACAATTTCGAAGATTGGATAGTGATCAAAAGTACAGTTTGGCTGAAATGTCCATAACACAGCCTGACACGAGCAGGCAGTCTGATCGCACTGACCCCAGTCTGGCCTTGTCATAGAACAGCTAAGAACACAGATCAGCCTGGGACACAGGGCATTTTCTCATGGGTCAGAACGGTGACCACACTAAAGGAAACGCACCGTTTTAGATGTATCAACAGGATCGGAGGCAGTTTCCAGATCTCTAGCTTCTTTGTTGAGTCCCTGTGCGCTTTGCAATTGCTGCAGTGGAATCGGTTATTGTCTGTCAGTTTCTCCTCTTTGGAAAACAATTTGAGACAATCCTTCAAAACAGAATGTCAATTTCGATTAAAATTTGAAGTAAATCCATTGGATACAATAATCAAGATTTTTGTTAAAAGACACTCTTCAACCCCTTAAGAACTAATTTGTGTTATTAACATGCGTCACTTGCAGGGGGACGAGCATGTTAGTGGAACCAGACATTAAAACTAAAATGATAATTAACAACAAAGATGAACCACCACTGTCCTCTCAGCAGCAGACTGGGAACTTTCCATCACTGTCACAATGGTGCACTCACCCATAATCCTTTCAGAAGAATATATTCAAATGTCAATTTGGTTTAAATCTCACATTAACATTGAACAATACAGAAACATAAGAAAAAGTAAACAAAAATGTCCACAAAACTGAAGTGGAAAATGACTGCTCCAAAAATATTTCATGCAATGCTCTTGATTAAAGGCCTCCACTAAATGATTTCCCTTTTCTATAATTTTCTCCCTCGTCTCTCAAGATTCTGACCCAATTTTCCAGGTTAACACTATAAAACACCGCATTCATAAGAGTACCGCATTCTTGTTTTTCAAGTCAGGCATTAAATTAAGGCACAACCTGCTTGATCTGGCATATATGAAGAATCCCATGCCAATGAACAGGGGCAGGGAGCTCTTCCAGGCTCCCAGCCAACACACCTTTAATCAGTAAATATGACCACAGGTAATTCAGTTCAGTACTGTTTGTGGGCATGTTGCTCATGGTTTCCTTACATTACAACAACATCCCTTCAAACTAATTCCACTGATTGCAAAGCACAGTGGGATGCCCTGATAAATTGCTCAGTAAATGCATGTTCCAATTAAAAAGTGCCAGCAGGTTATTCTCTCCACTACACACTGAGTTACCATTCCACCACATGTGCACATTCAACACAGATTGCTGGATAACAACCAAAATCAAGAACTCACATTATTCCCACAATCACAGGAACTCTCAGAATCTGAGAGCCACGAATACAGCTTCTTATTTTCTAAACAAGCAGGACACAGACCAGGCTAGAGGCAAAGTCACAATCAGACCTAATCAGTCAGAGCTGCACCATCTGGCTGGGGAGGGGTGAGGAAAGAACACAAAAGACATTCACACTTTTCAATGATTGCAACCTTAGAATAAGCTCAAGCACTTTATATTCCTGTCTTCTTGGTGGTGGGGACTGGGGACTAGTAAGGCATGGAGGTCAACAATAAAGCTCAGTCACAGTTAGAATCTTTTCTCTCTGTCCTGAAGAAGGTGGATTGTGCAAAGTTCACATCCACAGGCACATTCTTTCCGACCTAATGATCTAACAAAATGGCTCTCCTTGATTTACATCTAAAAAGTGTGACAGCAGGAAATTTAACTACAACAGGACCACAATTGAGCCTAACCATATGGGTCACAATTTTTCCATCTGACACCTACCCCACCCTCAACCATTAAATGAGAATAATATAAATTTTGAACAAAAGCAATGAACAAATAACCTGTGAAGCTTGTGTAAATATCTTACCTGGAGAGAACATTTGCTAGATGATGGAAGTGGCAAAGATAGATACATAAAGGCTTCAAATGTTCGAGACCTCTTATGACAAGTCAGACACTGTACAGTTGACTTAAACTGGCCTTGGAACAAAGCCACAATAATGGACTCATTGAGTAGTTTGTGCTTTTGCCAGGCTAAATCTGCTGCCCTTGTGTCATCCAAGCTATCTGTACTTTCTTCTTTGTATCTCTTCCGGTCAGCCTGAGAGAAATTAGAAAGGAGAAATGTTAGTTCCAGATTAGGAGTACATACTTACCTGGCACACCGAGCTGATCAAAGAACAGGTGAACTGACCCCCCCATTCACCAGCAACAACTGAATATTTGGCATGTGGGAGTAGAAGGTCAGGATATCCTTACCAGACGGATAGTGAGAGCTATATTACAACCTACAAGTTATCTTCATATGACCACTGCATTGCTTCACGGTCAGAAAGACCAAAATCAGACTATTCTTATCCAACGTGGCTAAACATCAATCAATCACAACACATTCACTCGGGCAGCAGCTTTTAAAAAATTTTGGTCAAGAGAATGTGGGCATTACTGGCTGGGCAGAAAAAAAAAGCTGCAATCTTAGTAGATGTGATGAATTCACTTGAAGTTATAATGATCTTCAGAAAATCAGAAAACTACTTACTGATGCAATAGAAAAGGCTTTTCATCTGTGCCTATATGGTAAGTTGACAATCTGTGAGCTCAAAGATTGCCTCTAGCCCAATTCACAAATTTAGCATAATGTCTTTACTTAACTGATAAATAAAAGAAAACACCAGCAAATATGTTGTCTTCTGCTGCATTTTTTTTTATATAGGACAATACATCAGGAACAATATTTTTCATTTTTGGTTGCTGCAGTTGCAGTCTAAGTATAGCTGGAACCCAGCATTAGAGTTCAATCTGATACTAGAACAAAGGAGCGGCAACTCTTTGGAGAAGAAGCCGGATCTTAATGGCTTTAGAGGTTCAACATTAGTAGGAAGCTAACATTTCTAAAGTTGTGTAAACACTTTGTTAAAAGAAACAATAAAACCAGAAAGACTATTGCAACTATAAAGTCAAAAATTACTGAACAGGAGATGACCATTTGTCCTCGGGCATGTGCCATTTCATTTAAAGCCATATTCTGCACCTCTCTTTAAAAAAGCCATGATTAAACAAGCCAGAGAGAGACACAATCTACACATTCTCCAAACCGTGCACACTGCAACAATGCTACTGCATTGTCAACTCTTACTTTATTGAGATCTTCATGGAGTCCATCCATTAGAAACAGAAGCAATTCCTGGGAATCTTGTTGCACATACCCTGCAAACGTATCATTTATTTTTCCTATGCGTCCCTTAAAGTCCCTTGGACTGATGCATTTATATTGACCTGACCACAAGCTCTTCATTATCACACCAAACTCTTCAGCCACCTCACCTTTATGACCAAGAATGTTTGACCTATCAAAAAAAAAATCAAATTGAAATTATTCACTTTACACAACAAGCCTTCCAACAACATCATAGAATCCTTACAGTGTGGAAACAGGCCATTCAGCCCAACAAGTCCACACCACCCACTCCGAACAGCATTCCACTCAGACCCACCACCCCACCCTTTCCCTGAAACCCTGCATTTGCCATGTCTAATCCACCTAACTTACATGTCCTTGAACACTATGGGACAATTTAGCACAGCCAATCCACCCTAACCTACACATCTTTGGATTCACTGGAGCACCCGGTGGAAACCCACGCTGACACGGGGAGAATGTGTGTGTGGAGTTTGCGCAGTTGCCCGAGGGTGGAACTGAACCCAGGTCCCTGGTGCTGTGAGGCTGCAGTGCTAAACACTGAGCCACCGTGCCGGCCCGTGTGACATGATTACACTTTAGTAAATGCAAAGGGAGCAATACATAGTCTAGTTACAATCAGAGAGATTACAGCTTTAAATTTCTAAGATTTCATTGTGAATTACTTAACTACTCCATAACACCATAACACCCGGGAGTGGAAGTAGACCATTCAGCTTAGAATCTGCTCTGACACTCAATGGCATCATAGCTGCAGGTGGCATTTGTTAGCACTGATTTGGGTGGCAACAGGGAGTTTTTTTTTAGAAAGATTGGCACTGTGAGGTTAGGACTTTCAGCAACAGCAATGCATTTCTAAGTCAGGATGGTGCGTGGACTGGAAAGGCACTTAAGTGGTGGCCCATGAATGGGTGTTCTTTTCCTTCCAGGTGAAAAAGCCGGTGATTGGACAAAAAAAAGTGACATTTCTTTCCAAGATAGCCTTGTATAACCTGTATGTTTGTCCTCAGCAATGTTAACTAGGTAAAAGCACTGTAAACATAATGAATTGTGAATCGGAATCACTCATTTATTGACTGTCAAAGTTGTCTTTTTAAATCTAAAAGAGATAGGGATTAAGAATCAACATACGTTGCTCATCTAATTGATGATCATAACTATTCCAAATATGGAACAATCGTGGGATGGTGGTGGAGAGACAGGAAGTGTGTTGAATATGGCTCCCAATCTGCCTGGCCTTTTAACTATTCCCATTAAGAGCCATTGGAGTAAGAGATTTTGTAAAAAGAGTTGGCTGTTTGGCTTTCTTCATCATACTTTACTTTCTAAGCAACACTACCTGAAACTATCCAAAAGTTTATAAATGAATGTTGGATGTTAATTTGGACAACAGGCAGTGTTTGTGCCCAACTGTTTCAGCTGTAGCTGTAGCACTCAAACCTCAAAATCAGCAAATTGTGGATTTATATCCCTCTCCAGACAAAAAACAAAACAAAAAGAAAATCCAAGCTGACCTTTCAGTGCAGTACTGAGGGAGTGGTGCATGTCAGAGGTGCCAACTTTCAGATGTGATGTTAAATCAAGACCCACCTTGCTTCTCAGCTGGATGTAATCTTTTTCCATGGCTGCTATTTTGATGAGAAGTTATTCGCAGTGACCTGATCAGTAATTAACCCTCAATCAACATCACTTCAAAAAAAGTTCTGGTTATTAGCCTGTTTGTGGGAATCTGTTGTAATATAGGAAGCCCAGCAGTCAATTTATGCACAACAGCCACTAGACTTCAGCAGCAATTCACTGACTGTAAAGCACTCTGGGTCACGGGAAATGCTACACTAATGCACAACTTTTTTGTCTTTCATCACAACATGACATCGCTTACAAGTGGTAATTGTTACCTGTTAATATCTTGTTGGTAGAAATTTTTATTGAAGTACTCTGCCAGATGAGGAGTATTGCACAAACATTGCAAAATAGAATTCATATAGCAGGTGTTGCCAAGGTTTCGCAGACCAGTCAGTGCTCGCCCCATCCCACCATATACAGGGTTCAGGTTTCGGATTTGAGAAGCAGAGGGGCTGGAGATTTCAGTTTTGCTGTAGCCAGGGGGCCTGCAAAAGATGAAAAAATTTTTAAAAAAAAATCCATTTAATTTAGGGCAAGGACTAGTGACTCCCTAATTACTCAATTATCAAGATGCACACTTAAATTCATTACAAAAAGATTATACTATTCACAGTTTGAAAATACACACTAACATGGACAAAGTTCAGATTTTGTATACCTTTTACAGGAAACTCTGCTTATAATTATTTGGATGTGGTAATTCAAAACCATCATGAAACAATTATTGCAAGAGATCACATTTGTAAATTGGAGATTTACCAAAAAAAAGTTTGGATTGAGATGGGAGTATGGTGGTCGTGGGGGTTGAGAGAATGAGCAAACAAGTTTATCTTTGCAAAGTACAGTTTTCTGAGTAAATAAAAACTGTAAGAATTGCGGATGCTGTAAATCAGGAGCAAAAACAGAAGTCGCTGGAAAAGTTCAGATCTGGCAGCATCTGTGAAGAAGAAATCAGAGTTAACATTGGAGTTCTAAGGAAGGGTCATCGGACCCAAAACATTAACTGATTTTTTCTTCACAGATGCTGCCAGACCTGCTGAGCTTTTCCAGCAACTTCTGTTTTTGTACAGTCTTCCGAGTGTCAGGTCCACAGTGGCAATAGTGAAAATGCAGGAACAAGTAACTGGCCCAAATTGTGAACAGAACATTAGTGAATAAAATCTTAACTTGCACCTGAGAAAATGAACGTGTCAAGTATATTGTTGACTACAGACAATAGCTTGAAAATAATTAAAAGAACCTACTTGGTTTCCCGATTGACTCTGGGCACTATTTTTGTCGTTGCTTTGTTTTGGTCTTCTTGAACAGTTTGAGCAATATCCGGTGAGGAGAACGAACGTTTTAACTTAGGAACGTCAACGTCAGTTGCACTTCGTGGTTTGGCTTTGTGAGTTGGGGGGGTTGCAGGAGGAGTAATTGATGGCACCATTTCAGGCGGATACATATGAACAGAGTTAGTTGGTGAATGATAGTAACGGTAGGTTCCAGTCACCACATCAAGAAACTGAAAAGGAGCAAATACAAGGTGTAAGGTTTACTTAAAAGATTAGATTTGTCTTTTGTCTACCACAATACCAAAGTGACATTTACAATGAAAATTAAAAGATATGATCTTACTAAATTATGGAAAAAAAGTTGGCAAAACTTGCATAGCGTTATTTATTTGCTCAAAGCTGTCCTTGTTGCAAATAACAGAAATGACTGCCTTTGCATAAACATAAATAATTTATTGCAGAGTTTACAACTTGGATTGCCACAACTGCTTCATTCCAATAGTGATCTTGGCGGAATTAAATCTAGCTTGGCACAGACAGGATGGGCTGAATGGTCTCTTTGTGTGCCAAACTTTTCAATAGTTCCAATAAGTCCATTCATCAGAAACAAAGCACTTTGGTCCAAAATGTTGTGCTGCACAGCTGCTGTTAGAATTCCATATATTGAGTTATTTATTGCAGCTGTTATTTCCACAAGACAGTAATTAACAAAATGAAATCCTGAGCAGCATCTTTTTGGGGAACAGATGGTTTGCTCATCACTAGTCTACCTGTGATAGAGCAGTCCATGAGCTGATAGGAATCATGTTTGCCCTCTCCTATTTGCTTAAAATTTGAGAATGGTCCCAGAGGGGCGCTTGTGGCACAGCAGTAGTGTCCGTACTGAACCAAAAGACCCCGGTTGAGGTCCTGTCTGCTCCAGAAATGTGTAATAACATCTCTGAATGGATTGATGAGAAAACATCAGAATCTTCCCAGAATTAGGCAGGAAATGCAAATGAATCCCTTAAAAGAAAAATGTTTTTGCACAAAAATCATAACCTGGTTACTGTACCTTCATCCATCCGGGTGGTAAGCCTGGAACTGTTCGGCCCATTTCCTCACTTCTTGCCCTGGTTAATGTATCTCTATGTTCCTATATTAAATAAAAATTGATCTTTAAACATCTTGGTGCAGATGACCAAAACAAAAAAACAAAAAAAAAATTCTCAGCAACAAAATTATTCTCACAAATCAAGCGCATATATTCCACAGTTCCAAAATACAATTAGGAAACCGACCAAGTGGTTCGGATGAGGGTTACAGGCAGCATTTTCTCACTTTTTGAAGAATAAATTGTCTTTTTTGATTATGTTCTTATTTATAATTTCAAAACTATTACTGTAAAAGCACTCTCCTACCATTGCCAGTGGTACTTTCAGGGTGTCTAATTACAACATAACTCTACACAGGCACAAGTGGAGATCTCGAGACTTGGACACAAAAGTAAAGGCTCACTAAAGTGTCAAGAACAGGTAAACCCTGGTTAGACCATCACCAAGTACCGAATAGTGCTCAGCACTGCAAATGAACAGGGAAGTGCTGACCTTAGACAGAATGCAGTGAGATATTTACCAGACAAGATCAGGAGTCCAAAGATTAAATTACAAGAAATTATGTAAACTCAGTTTGTTTATTCCACACCCACTGTGTTATTTGCACTTGGAATGTGAGGATCACTGCCAAAGGTGACATTTACCATCTATTCATTGACTGTTTTTGGGCTGGTGTGTGTGGCATTGCTTAGCTCTGCCTGTAAAATGATGCTTCTGCTATTTAGCATGTGTACAGCCATATCATAATGCCACTGGGTCAACAGGTAGACCTGGTGCTGCTTCTTGCAAGTTCTTGTCCTTTCCTCATTGAACTACAGTTAGACAGTGAGCTCAATAGCCCTTTTAGAATGACAGATCTACCAGATAAAGGGGAGAATGGAGCAAAACACAACTTTCCCATTGATGGCCTAGAGCACCTCGTGGAGATGTAGGGATATTTTGGAATATATCCTATTTGTTAGCAGTAGTATCTCACAATGCAAAAGGAGGTGCTTCTTCCTGTACCATGTGCAGAAAGCTAGAATTCCCTGCACAGATGTGGCCATGCTAAAAAATTTCAAGGTCCCTTGCACTTAAACCATCCACACACTCCAAAGAGAAACAATTTGAGTATGTAGAGCTGAGGATGTCCTCAGAACAATACAGGCCTTCACCTCCACAGGAAGTCACGTGGACTCCCATAACAGACACATGCAGCGGCAAAATGTAAAATGGCAAAGTCAAGGCTCAAGTAGGCTTTTCTTCCTCCTGTTGGTTCACACATAACTGCCCTAAAACTGGCCTTATGGGCTGTCAGTAGTGTTGCTACTGAGCCTTTGGTAATGGACAGTGAAGTTACATGCAGGTACAGAAGAAGCAACACAAGGCAAATGGAATAATGGCCTTCACAGCAAGAAGATGGAGTATAGGAGTAGGGATGTCTTGCTGCAATTACACAGGGCCTTGGTGAGACAACATCTGGAATACTTAGTGCAATTTTCACCACCTTATCGGAGGAGATCTGTGGGACTTCTCATTGAAATCCCAATTTCTAACAGGACTACACAGGATAGGTGTAGGAAAGATGCTCCCAAAGATAGGGGACAGATCTTCAGAACCAGGGGCCACAGTATAAGGATAGGGGGTAAGATTTCTTCACCCAGAAAGTGGTGAGCCTGTGGAATTCACTGCCACAGAAAGCAGTTGAGGCCAAAACATTGCATGATTTCAAGGAGGAATTGAATATAGCACTTGGGACTAAAACGATCAAAGAATTTGTGAGGTAAAGCAGGAAGTGGCTATTGAGTTGGATGATCAGCCATGATCATAATGATCTACTCCCCTAATTTCTATTGTTTGTATGAAATGTAAAAATGGGCACAAACATACAATTCAGTTCAGCAGGTTACACTCATTACAGTAGAATAGTTATAACATTGGTGTTCCTAAAATGAATAATGATCATGGTTGTAACTTTACCTTTATTAGCACTTCTTTATTACATTTTTGAAAAAAACAAATATTTCTAAGTGAAGTACCTGTTTCTCTAAGTTTGTGCAATGGGGGCCTTCCAGCTCAGAGACTGATTGTTCACCACCACTTTTCCTTGGATCGGCTTGATCTCTTATCTGACTTTCAATTTTGCCTTTTTCTTCTGATGTCTTTTTTTGCTCTGCCAATCTTTTCCTTTCTTCTTCTTTTTGCTGGCTGTCTTCACGTTCCTGTGCTCTCTGTTCCTCATTATCTTTGCGCTCTCTTTCTTGTTCAGCTTTTATTTTGAACTCTTTTTCCTCCTCCTCACACTGCTCTTTTTCTATATGCTCTTCTTGCCTTTCTCTCTCCAATCTCTCTTTCTCTTTTCTTTCTTCTTCCTGCCTTCGTTCACGCTGTTCTTTCTCCTTTCTGGCCTTCTCACCAATTAGGGCTGCTTCAGCATGAATCTGATTTCTTTCTTCATCAGTCAGTGAATGCTGTGATTCTACAAAGGGCTTTGTTGACCGATCAGGAATCACTGGTCCATTGTGAACAGGCAGATTGTCAGCACCAGCAACCTCTGATTTAGGCTGATGTTGATTAGGTTGTTTCAGTGGAGGTTTTTTTGTTCGATCAATCTGTTTAAATACACAAAAGCACAATTATCTTCACTGTAATTTAGAATCTTACAAAGACATTCACTTAAATTGAACAATCCGAGATGTGTTATTCAACTCACGTACAAAGGGAATTGATGCAAAGATTGCGAGTGTAACTGTGAGCAAAGAAAAGCAACGTGTGTATTTATACATAACCTTTCACAATTACAGGATACCTCAAAAGCACTCTACAGTCAATGGAGTGGGGTCACCCTTGACAATAGGAAATAGAGCAGCTTTGCTCATTGCAGCACCCAAAAACTGCAAAGAGATAATGATCAGAGAATGCACTGCTCATTGTGCAAACTGAGCCTTCTGATCTTGCAACCATCACACTTAGGGGAACCTGGATTCTTAGCTTCATGATTCATCTGAAAATCAGCACTGCAATGAAGTGAGAGCCTGGATTTCTGTACCCAACTACTGGAGAGGGTCTTGAACCTAAAACCTTCTAACAAGACACACAAAATGACTACGCACTAAGACATGCCTGACATCCAAACTACAGTTTTATCACCAAACAGAATTGGGTAGATAATAACAGTTAGGATTCTCTGTATATTTTCAATCTTAAATTGCACAATCAATTCAAAATATAACAGCAGTATGTGGGTTCTCCAGAAATAGAAGGAGAAATGCACAAAGTCTCTTTGGTCCCTTCTGTATGCCTCCAAATGGTGGGATACAGATCAATAAATTCCGAAAAGGACTTCAATAATAGCAATTAAGGCGTGGAATGTTTGTAAAAGAGTTGTACAAAAATAGACAGAATTTCTTTTGCAACTTACATAAGCATTTACTAAACCATACCTCCAGGCTATACAGATGCCAACTGCCACCCTTTTGAATAAGTGGAAACTAATCGGTGTCCAAAATTCAACAGAAATAACATTCACACCACATTAGTTCCAGACAAGCACCAGTGCTAAGAAGAGACCATCTAACTATCTCCATTTGGCACTCAATGGCATTCCCCTCACTGAATCCATCATCAATACTATCACACTGCAGTAACAACATCCCGGGAGTTCCAATTGGCCAAAAACTACATTGGATCATACTTATTACAGTGGCAACAGGAATAGGTCAGAGGTTAGGAATCCTGCTGTGGATAACTCACCTCCATCACCAAAGCCTGTCCATTTTCTACAAAGGTACAAGTCAGGAGCGTGATGGAATTCTCTCCAGCTAAACTGCAGCTCCAATAACACTCGAAGTTTGATGCCACCCAGGACAAAGTAGCCTGCTTAAGTGACACCATATCCATTCTCAATTACACCTTTGAGGTGAAAGCAGAGCATAGGATATACAAGACGTGATACAGAAACTGACCAAGGCTCTTACAACAGTATTTCTAAACCCATGACCTCTGCCTGAGAACACACCACCTCCTAACGTCATCTCCAAGACAAAGACGACAATATCTCAGCTATCTATAAGAATAATAGGGTTGTAAAGGTAGGGGATTTTAACTTTCCAAATATAGACTGGGACTGCCAGTGTTAACGTTTTGGATGGACAGGAAGTTAAGTGTGTACAATTACATTTTCTCATTCAGTACGTGGATGGACTTACTAGAGAAGGAACAAAACTTGATCTGCTCAAGAAATAAGGCAGGGCAAGTGATTGAGGTGTCAGCGAAGGAGCCCTTTGAGGCAAGTGATCATAATTCTATTAGTTTTAAAATAATTATGGAAAAGTATAGACCTGTTCTAAAAGTTAAGTTTGAAATTGGAGTAAAGCCAATTTTGATGGTATTAGGCAAGAACTTTCAAAAGTTTATTGGGAAAAGATATTTGCAGGAAAAATGCCTTTAAAAATTAGACAAGAGTTCAGAGATATGTAACCAATAGTGTGAAGGGCAAGGCTGATAGGTGTGGGGAATGCTGGATAGCTAATAAAAAAAATTGAGGCTCTGGTCAAGAAAATGAGACACGTCAGGTATTGACAGCTGGGATCGAGTGAATCCCTAGAGCAGTATACTCATACTGCCCTCATGCTCAAGAGGGCAATCAGGAGGGCAAAAGGGGAATTTAGATAGCTTTGACAAATAGGGTTAAAGAGAATCCAAAGAGATTCCACAAATACATTAAGGTCAAAAAGTAACCAGGAAGTGAATAGGGCCCCTTAAAAGATCAATGTCTATATATTTAGACTAGTGAGATAGTAAATTAGTATTTTGCATCAGTATTTACTGTGAAGGAGGATATGGAAGCTGGAAAACGTGAAGAAATAAACAGCAATATCTTGAAAACTGCCCATTTTATGGAGGGAGGTGGTGCTGGACATCTTAAAATGCATAAAAGTGGATTAATCCCTGGGACCTGATCAGGTGTTTCCCAGGACTTTGTGGGAAGCTAGGAAAGTGATTCCTAGGCCCCTTGCCAAGACACTTGTATCATCGATAGCCATGGGTGAGGTGCTGGAAGACTACAGGTTGGCTAACGTAGTGTCATTATTTAAGAGAGGTGGTAAGGAAAAGCCAGGAACTATAGACTGGTGAGCCTGATGACAGCGGTGGGTTAGTTGTTGGAGGGGATTCTGAGGGACACAATTTACATGAATTTGGAAAGGCAAGGACTAATTAGGGATAGTCAACATGACTTTGTTCGTGGGAAATCATGTCTCATTAACTTGATTGAGTTTTTTTTGAAGAAGTGGACATTGTCTATATGGACTTCTGCAAGGCATTCAACAAGATTCCACATGGTAGACTGGTTAGCAAGATTAGATCATATGGAAGTCAGGGACAGTTAGCCATTTGGATAGAAAATTGGCTTGAAGGTAGGAGACAGAGGGTGGCAGTAGAGGGTTGCTTTTTGAACTAGGGGCCTGTGACCAGTGATATGTTGCAAGGATTGGTGTTGGGCCCACTGTTTTTTGTCCTTTATATAAATGATTTGGGTGTGAATATAGGAGGTATGGTTAGTAAGTTTGTAGATGACACCAAAATTGGTGGTGCAGTGGACAGCGAAGAAGGTTATCTCAGAACACAACAGGACCTTGACCAGATATGCCAAGGAGTAACAGATCGAGTTTAATTTCGATAAATATGAAGTGTTGCAGGTTGGTAAGGCAAACCATACACAAAATGCTAGGGTCCTGGGGAGTGCTGTCGAACAAAGAGACTTTGGGATACAGGTTCATAGTTCCTTGCAAGTGGAGTCGCAGGTAGACAGGAACACTTGCCTCATTGGTCAGTGCATTGAGTATAGGAGTTGAGATGTCATGTTATGGCTGTACGGGACAGTGGTGAGGCCAGTTTTGGAATACTGCATTCAATTCTGGTCTCTCTGCTGTAGGAAAGATGTTGTTAATTTGAAAGGGTTCAGTAAAGGTTAACAAGAATGTTGCCGGGTTTTTTTGTTAAAAAACCCTACGGTGTGAAGCAGACCATTTCGACCCATCGAGTCCACACTGATCATCCGAACATGATCCCACCCAGGTCCACCCCCCTATCTTATCCCTGTAACACTGAACTTCCGATGGCCAATCTACCTAACCTACACATCTTTAGAATGTGGGATGCTAACAGGAGGGCCCGGGGGAAATCCATGCAGACAGGGGAGAACATGCAAACTCCACAAAGAGTTGACCAAGGCTGGAACTGAACCCAGTTCCCTGGTGCTGTGAGGCAGCAGTGCTAACCACTGAGCCACCATGCTGTCCCAGTGGGTTGGAGGGTTTGAGCTATAGGGAGAGGCTGAATAGGCTTGGGCTATTTTCTCTAGAGCTTCGGAGGCTGAGGGGTGACCTTGTAGAGATCTATAAAATCATGAGGGGCATGGAGAGGGTACAAAGTCAGATGACATATTTAAGACGAGAGGAGTAAGATTTAAAAGAGAGCTAAGGGGCAACTTTTTCATGCAGAGGGTAGTGCACGTTTGGAATGAGTTGCCAGAAGTGGTGGAGGCTGGTATAATAACCATTTAAAAGTCATCTAGATGAGTACATGTATAGGAAGCGTTCACAGGGATATGAGGCAAACGGGGCTAATTAATTTGATATCTGGTCAGCATAGATGAGTTGGACCAAGGGTCTGTTTCTGCACTGTACACCTCTGACTCTATCTGGTCCTAACTTCCTTTCCTTCACTGTGATGGGTTGTATCTTACTAACTCTTCGCTGATTCCATTGAGTGTACATACAATAGATGGGCTGCTGCACATCATCAGCTACTCAAGGGCAATTAGAAACAGACACTAAATGCTAGTCTAGCCAGTGACATTCACAACCCATGAATGAAGAGAAAAAACCGCATTCAGTTCAAGGTTCAATGCTAGAAGTGAAACTGAAACCTGCTCATTGCTGAAACTGCTAATTGAGTAAAAAGACTTTTTTTGTTAAAAATCATTCATTGGATTTGTATTAATGTCACGTTATTCACTTTTGCAGCAAAAACAAGCAGATTACCTGAATGAGTATAAATTAAATATGCAATGAGGCCTGGGTATCCTTGTATGCCAATCATTAAAGGTCAGCATGTGGGTTCAGCAGGCAGCCAAAACAGCAAATGGTACGTTGGCCTTCACAGTGAGAATATAAGAGCAGGGATGTCTTACTACAATTATCCAGGGCTGTGGCGAGGCCATTCTTGGAATATTGCATGCGGTTTTCATCTTATCAGAGGAAGGTTGGTCTTGCTACAGAAGGAGTGCGGTGAAAATTTACCGGATTGATTACCAGGATGGTGGGTCTGACAAATGTAGACAGGTTGAATTGGTTAGGATTAGATTCACTGGGGTTCATAAAAATGAGGGAGGAATCTCATTGAAGCCTACAAAATTCTAACAGGGCTACTCAGGTAGATTCACGATTGATGTTCCTGATGGCAGGGGAATCCAGAACGAGGGGTCACAGTCTAAGGATATGGGCTAAACATTTGAATATTGAGAGGAGGAGAGATTTCTTCACTCAGACAGTAGTGAGCCTATGGGATTCAATACCACAGAAAGCAATCGAGGCCAAATGGTTGAATGATTCAGAGGAGTTCTGATATAACTTGAGGATAAAGGGATATGGTGGAAAAAGCAGAAACAGGCTACTGAATTAGATGATCAACCATAGCCATAATGAACAGTGGAGCAAGTCTGAGGGGCTGAATGCCCTCCTCCTGCTCCTATTTTTCTGTCGCTGGATGTGGATGTCGCTGGTTAGGCCAGCATTTACTGCCCATCCCTAGTTGCCTTGAAATGCTGGTAGTGAACAGCCTTCTTGAATCACTGCAGTCTATTTGGTGCAGATACACCAACAATGCTGTTGGGGAGGGAATTCCAGGATTTTGACCCATTAACATCGAAGGAACAGTGATATAGTTCAGAGACAGAATAATGTGTGGCTTGAAGGGGAATGTGTAGGCAGTGGTGTTGCCATGGGTCTGCTGCTCCTTGTACCTAGCCTATAGTGGTCATGGATTTGAAAGGTGTTGCCCAAGTAGCCTTGGAGAAATTCTGCAGTGCATCTTGAAGCTAGTACACACTGCTGGTCCTCAGCATCGGTGAAGGAGGGAGTGAATGCTTGGGATGTAGTGCCAATGAAGCAGGCTGCTTTGACTTGGAGTGTTGTTGAAACTGCACCCATCGAGGCAAGCGCACGCTATTCCATCACTTTCCTGATCAATGTCTCGCAGATGGCAGACATGCTTTGGGAAGTCAGGAGGGGGATTACTTCCTGCAAAATTCCTAGCTTCTGACTTGCTCTTGTAGCCACAATATATGGCTAGTCCAGATCAGTGCCTGGTCAATGATAACTTGAATTTCCCCAGGATGAGCTAATAATTGATTTCAGATATAAAATATGGAGACTAAGTTAATCATTCATTGAAGGATATTGCTTACTGGTGTTCCTGGAAATTAATCACAAGCTGCGAGGAAGAGGTTGTTATTATCTGTAAAGAGAACTAATCTAATCTATCTTCAATGACATGGGTGAATGACATTGTGATAGAAGATTAGCCATAATTATGGTGAAGTGGGCTCAGTGGGGCCAATGGCCTACCTCTTGCCTACTTTCTATGTTTTCTTTGTTTCCAGCTCAAGATTCATGGAATCTTTTGAAATCAAATGAAGACTTCCAAGGGTAAACAGAAACTCATTAATAATGGCATCCCTGAAGGCATGAATAGTTTTCCTATCTCACCAAAACCCTGAAATATTGGGAGTCATCAACTTAATTACAATAATTATTTTCTCAGTTTGAAAAAAAGAGAGAAATATTCTAGTGCAGGGGTAACTTTTGGAACATATATTTGATGGGCTGAGTGGCTCATTCCTGTTATATTCCCAATATGGAAGGACAATTCAACAGCATGGGATAGCAGCCATTTTTTACGCTGTGAGCTGTTTAAAAGTCTGGCTTCAAACAGCCATTTTTTGCAGAGATCTCAGCAGAACCTGCCAAGCCAGGTCCAACCACCACTCGGATAAACTACCAGCATGAGAGAGTGGGTTTTTTTTTTCTGATACCAGGATTTAGAGGAAGGCACCCAGAATTCCACCCCATTCTTCTGCAAAGAAATTTAGGCAGTTTTCAAGCGTTAACAAGGTGTAGAGCTGGATGAACACAACAGGCCAAGCAGCATCAGAGCAGCAGGAATGCTGACGTTTCGGGCCTAGACCCTTCTTCAGAAGTGGGGGAGGGGAAGGGGGTTCTGAAATAAATAGGGAGAGAGGGGGAGGCGGATAGAAGATGGATAGAGGAGAAGATAGGTGGAGAGGAGACAGACAGGTCAAAGAGGCGGGGATGGAGCCAGTGAAGTTGAGTATAGGTGGGGAGTTAGGGAGGAGATAGGTCAGTCCAGGGAGGATGGACAGGTCAAGGGGGCGGGATGAGGTTAGTAGGTAGGAGATGGGGGGTGGGGCTTGAGGTGGGAGGAGGGGATAGGTGGGATGAAGGACAGGTTAGGGAGACGGGACAAGCTGGGCTGGTTTTGGGATGAGGTAGGGGGAGGGTAGATTTTGAAGCTTGTGAAGTCCACATTGATACCATTGGGCTGCAGGGCTCCCAAGCGGAATGAGGTGTTGTTCCTGCAACCTTCGGGTGGCATCGTTGTCGCACTGCAGGAGGCCCAGGATGGACATGTCGTCTAAGGAATGGGAGGGGGAGTTGAAATGGTTCACGACTGGGAGGTGCAGTCGTTTAGTGCGAACCGAGCGTAGGTGTTCTGCAAAGTGGTCCCCAAGCCTCCGCTTGGTTTCCCCGATGTAGAGGAGGCCACAACGGGAACAGCGGATGCAGTATACCACATTAACAGATGTGCAGGTGAACATCTGCTTGATGTGGAAAGTCTTCTTGGGGCCTGGGATGGGGGTGAGGGGGGAGGTGTAGGGGCAGGTGTAGCACTTCCTGCAGTTGCAGGGAAAAGTGCCGGGTGTGGTGGGGCTAGAGGGGAGCGTGGAGCAGACAAGGGAGTCACGGAGACAGTGGTCCCTCCAGAAAGGAATTGGGAATAGGGGATGGCGTTTTTGCAGGAAGGTGGGTGGGAGGAGGTTTATTCTAGGTAGCTGTAGGAGTTGGTGGGCTTGAAATGGATATCAGTTTCTAGGTGGTTGCCAGAGATGGAAACAGAAAGATCCAGGAAGGAGAGAGAGGTATCAGAGATGGTCCAGGTGAACTTAAGGTTGGGGTGGAAGGTGTTGGTGAAGTGCATGAACTGTTCGAGCTCCTCACGGGAGCACGAGGCGGCGCTGATACAGTCATCAATGTAATGGAGGAAGAGGTGGGGTTTAGGGCCAGTGTAGCTGCGGAAGAGGGATTGCTCCATGTATCCTACAAAGAGGCAGGCATAGCTTGGGCCCATACGGGTACCCATGGCCACCCCCTTTGTCTGTAGGAAGTGGCAGGAATTGAAAGAGAAATTGTTGAGGGTGAGGACGAGTTCGGCTAAGCGGATGAGGGTGTCAGTGGAGGGGGACTGGTCAGGCCTTCGGGACAGGAAAAAGCAGAGGTCCTTTTCGTGCAAAAATGCCATCCCCTATTCCCAATTCCTTTGCCTCCGACGCATCTGCTCCCAGGATGAGGCATTCCACTCCCGTACATCTCAGATGTCCTCGTTTTTCAAGGACCACAACTTCCCCCCCTCAGTCGTCGAGGATGCCTTCGACCGTGTCTCCCGTATTTCCCGCAACTCATCCCTCACACCCCCTCCCCGCAATAATAACCAAAACAGAATCCCCCTTGTCCTCTCGTACCACCCCACCAACCTCCGGATCCAACGCATCATCCTCCGACACTTCCGCCATCTGCAATCCGACCCCACCACCAAAGACATTTTTCCCTCCCCATCCTTGTCTGCTTTCCGAAGGGACCACTCTCTCCATGACTCCCTTGTCCGCTCCACACTCCCCTCCAGCCCCACCACACCTGGCACCTTTCCCTGCAACCGCAGGAAGTGCTACACCTGCCCCTACACCTCCCCCCTCACCCCCATCCCAGGCCCCAAGAAGACTTTCCACATCAAGCAGATATTCACCTGCACATCTGCTAATGTGGTATACTGCATCCACTGTTCCCGTTGTGGCCTCCTCTACATCGGGGAAACCAAGTGGAGGCTTGGGGACCGCTTTGCAGAGCACCTACGCTCGGTTCGCACTAAACAACTGCACGTCCCAGTCGCGAACCATTTCAACTCCCTCTCCCATTCCTCAGACGACATGTCCATCCTGGGCCTCCGGCAGTGCCACAACGATGCCACCCGAAGGTTGCAGGAACAGCACCTCATATTCCGCTTGGGAACCCTGCAGCCCAATGGTATCAATGTGGACTTCACAAGCTTCAAAATCTCCCTTCCCCCTACCGCATCCCAAAACCAGCCCAGCTCGTCCCCTCCTCCCACCTCAAGCCCCACCCCCTACCGACTAACCTCATCCCGCCCCCTTGACCTGTCCGTCCTCCCTGGACTGACCTATCTCCTCCCTAACTCCCCACCTACACTCACCTTTACTGGCTCCATCCCCGCCTCTTTGACCTGTCTGTCTCCTCTCCACCTATCTTCTCTTCTATCCGCCTCCCCGTCTCCCTATTTATTTCAGAACCCCATTCCCCTCCCCCATTTCTGAAGAAGGCTCTAAGCCCGAAACGTCAGCCTTCCTGCTCCTCTGATGCTGCTTGGCCTGCTGTGTTCATCCAGCTCTACACCTTGTTGTCTCAGATTCTCCAGCATCTGCAGTTCCTACTATCTCTGAAACAGTTTTCAAGTGTTTTCAGTTTTCAAAAGAAGGGCCTTCATCTAATCTCCAAAGCTATTCTACTGAGCATACCTACAAAGGAAAAGCTTCACTGTTCAACTACAAAAGCCATTGTAGTTGCTGAATCTAAATTTCAAATTCTGAACCCTTCACTTCAGAAAGAGAATCTTCATGTGATACCTGCAACAATAATGCATACTGATCTCAAATTTGCATCTTCATATGTAAATTTTATCCTTACCTTGAATCTTTCTATCTCCATTTTAACAAATAACTATCACTTTTTAAGTACGTAACATTTGGCAACAGTTATGTAATGCACTAACCTTTCACCTTGCATAAAGTATAAAGATGTTCTGGTTATTTTTCAATTTAAGTACTGAAAAATGAAGAGCACTGAGCTTACACAAGTTCTCAATTCACAGATCACTCCAAGGACACGCTGGTGTGGTCGTGACACCAACAACTTAAACGTTTGTGCAAACCAGATTCAAATAGTTGTCTGAATGTTAACAATGAAGGTTAACCCAGTTTTCTTGGCGCAAGAGTCCATTTCACTAAAATCAATTGCACAGGCACTAACAATGAAGGAAGCAAAATCAAATGAGTTAAACAGCAATGTGCACAGGCAGAGGTGAATGAAAAACTACTGAAGCAGGAATGAGGGAATGTAGAATACGTTTTATACTAACAATATACCGCACATACCTGTGGAATGGTTTTCATTGCAATAGGCTGCCCAGTGACTGGAACCCCAGGGCCAAGGACACCATTAGGCACGTTGATACTTTTTAGGTTGACTTTTTTTGGTGTCTCTTCGAGCTGAGATGTGTGTTCATTACAAATTTCCAATTCTTGGACAGCCTTCTTTTCATTAAGGTCTTCAGAGGGTGGGGGAGGTTCCTCCAAGGATGGGTAACTGAAGTCCACTGTCAGAAAAAATGAATGCAGCACTGTATTCAAAAATCTGATTACGTATTTTCATTAAATATGTATGGACCACTCCATTGATCTTTTGTGATGTTCACAAATTGAGCTCCAAATAAAGGACACAAATTTGATTTCCATAATACTCAGCAGATAATGTCAGCTGCAGCAACAATTCAAACACTTTGTTAGCTTTTAATAGCCAGAGGAAATTTGAAGAAAGTCTTCTCATGAAGATCTAGTGATACACCTCTTACACAACTACATTGTAAAGACCTGCATGTTCAATAGCCCTGTGACACATGGTGGAAGACACCAGCAGCACACCAGAACTTCAAGACAATCAGGAAGCAAAGGTGACGGTAATGGCCATCACTAAGGTGAAGGCTCTCGGGAAGCTGAAAGATCTCAAGATGGATAATCACTCAGACTGGAAATGTTTTGAAGGAGATAACTGAGGTGTATGTGGAGGCATTGATGGTGATCTTTCAGGAATCACTGGAAACAGGGAAGGTCTCACAGAACAGGAGAATGGCTAATGCAACACCTCTGTTTAAGATAGGAGAGAGGCAGAAGACAGGAAACTATAGACCAGTTAACCTAACCTCTTGGTAAGATTTAACAGTGCATTATTAAGGATGAGATTGCAAAGTACTTGGAAGTGCCTGGTAAAATAGGGATGAGTCAGCACGGTTCATCAAGGGGAGGTCATGCCTAACAAATGAGTTAGGATTCCTTGAGGTGATAATGAGCAAGTTAGACAAAGGAGAGCCAGTGAATGTGATCTATTTGTATTTTCAGAAGACCTCTAACAAGGAACAAAAACAAACACAAAGTTGCTGGAAAAGCTCAGCAGGTCTGGCAGCATCTGTGAAGAAAAAAATCAGTGTTAACGTTTCGGGTCCGGTGACCCTTCCTCAGAACTGCAAAGAGCTGAAAGTCAGATCAAAGACAGAACTAAACACATACTTCTATGCTTCACATGGACTTAGACATTACAGAGAATACTTCCTAATCCAATCAGAACATTTTAAGTTTAAAGGGCTCAAGTGACAGTTAATGTCCTGCACCTACACAAATGAACATTCCACACTAAACAGTGTGTTTAGTTAGAAGTCAGTCATTAGGCCCCTCAAGCCTGCTCCACCAGTTATGATCACGGCCAACATGATTGTAACTTTCAACTCCGTATTCCTGCCTACCCCTGATAACTTGAACTCCCTTTGCTTATTAACAGTCTATCCACTTCTCCCTCAAAAAATATCCAAAGACTCTGCTTCCCTGCCTTTTGGAGAAAGTGTCCCAAAAACACTCAGCCCTCCAAGAAAAACTTCTCATCTGTTTTAAATGGGAGAACTCGAAGTTTTCAACATGCACCCTGTCAAGCTCCCTCAATATTCAGGTTTTACTCAATTCGCATCTTACTGTTCTTACCTATAATGGATACAAGCCTAGTCTGTCCAAGCTTTCATCATAAAATGACCTGCCCATTTCAGGTAAAAACTGAAAGAACTGCGGATGCTGTAAATCAGGAATGAAAACACAAGTTGCTGGAAAAGCTCAGCAGGTCAGGCATCATCTGTGAGGGAAAATCAGAGTTAACCTTTCAGGTACAGTGACCCTTCAGAAGCGAAATGTTAACTCTGATTTTTCTTTACAGATGCTGCCAGACCTGCTGAGCTTTTCCAGCAACTTGTGTTTTTGTGCCCATTCCAGGTATTAGTCTCAAACGTTACCCGAGCTGCTTCCAATGCGTTTATACCCTTGCTTAAATAACGACAGTAATACTTTGCTCCATTCCCTTTTGCAACATGGGCGTCGCTGGGTAGCCAGCCAGCATTTCTTGCCTGACCCTAGTTGCCCTTGAGGAAGTGGTGGCGAGCTGCCTTCTTGAACCACCGCACATACTGGAAGTAGACCCACAGTACTCCAGATGGAATCTCACCTGCATCTTAGGTAACTAAAACATCACTTTCCTATGTTTATTTTCAATTCTCCGCACAATAAATGATAACATTCTATAACTTCTTAATTACTTGCTGTACCTGCACACTACTGTTTGGCATTTCATACATGAGGACATCCAGGTTCCTCTGCCCATCACAGCTCAGCAATCTTCTTTAATAAACTATTATTCTTTCCATTAAAATAGACAATTTCACATTTTCCCACATAATATTACTCCATTTGCAGATTTTTGCCACTCATTTAACCAACCTATATCCCTTTAGCCACCTATATCTTCTTCTCAACTTACTTTCCTTCCTATCTTCGCTTCATCAGTAAGTTTAGCAACCAGATCTTCCGTCCCTTCACCAAAGTATTTTATATATCATGTAAAACATTAAGGTTCAACCCGCGATTTCTGTGGCATACCACGTTACATCTTGCCAGCCAGGAAAGGACCAATTTATGCTAATTGCTACCAGCTAGCTAGCTAATCTATGTCAATATGTTACCCCTTACAACACAAGTCTTTATTTTCCACAATAACTTAAGGATGGCACCTCACCAAACATCTTCTAAAACTCTAATTCCAATAAATCCACCAGTCTCCCTTCATGCACAGCATGTTATTTCTTCAACAAATACCAATAAATTGGTTAAACAGGATTGCCTTTTCACAAGACCATGCTGATGCTCCCTGATTACCTTTTCTAAGTCATTACTAATAACACCTTTAACGTTCGCTTCTAACATTATTCACTTGTGGGATGTAGCTGGCTGGTCAGCATTTACTTCCTGACCTAGATGACCTGGAGAAGATGGCATGAGCTGCCTTCTTGAACCGCTGTTGTCCATGTGCTGTAGGTAGACCAACAATGCCATTAAGGAGGGAGTTCCAGGATTTTGACACTTCACAGACAATGATGAAATGGCAACATATTTCTCAGTCTAAATGAGTGGCTGCTGCCCTAATCCTTTTTGATGGAAGTGGTTGTGTTTGGAAGGGGCTGTTTATGGATCTTTGGTGATTTTCTGCAGTGCACTTCATATATTGTATGCACTGATGCTACTGAGCATCTGTGGTGGAGAGAGAGAATGGAGTCAGTTAAGTGGGCTGCATCATCCTGGATAGTGTCAAGCTCCTTGAATGTTGTTGGGGCTGCACCCATCCAGGCAAATGGGGAGTATTCCATCACATTCCTATCTTGGGCCTTGTAGATAGTGGACATGCTTTGGGGAGTCAAGTGGTGAGTTACTCACCGCAGTATTCCTAACATCCAACCTGCTCTTGTAGTCACGTTTATGTGAAGACTTCAGTTGAGTTTCTGGTCAATGGTAACCCCCAGGATGTTAATTGTGGGGGATTCAGCAATGTCAATGAGCAGTGGTTAGATTGTCTCCTACTGGAGAGGGTCATTTCCTGCCACAAATATTACTTGCCATTTGTCAGCCCAAGTCCAGATATTGTCCAGATCTTCAAGATAGTAAGAACTGTCCATGCTGGAGTCCGAGAGAACACAGTGTGGAGCCGGAGGAACAGGGAAGCTGACCTTTCGGGTCCCAACCCGAAAGGTAGGCTTCCCTGCTCCTCTGATGCTGCCTGGCCTGCAGTGTTCCTCCAGCTCCACACTGTTGTCGAGATCTTGTTGCATTTGAACATGGACTGCTTAAGTATCTGATGAGTTGCAAATAGCACTGAACATTGTGGAATTATCAGTGAACATCCCCACTTCTGACCATATGATGGAGGGAAGTTTGTTGATGAAATAACTGAAGGTGGTTGGGCCTAGGACACTACTCTGAGGATCTCCTGCAGATGTCAAGCTAACTGGCCTGTCCCTTTTTGAATAAAGGATTACATTCACTGTCTCTGACCTAATGGAACCTTTCTGGCACTTATAGAATTTTGGAAAGTTAGAACCAATGCATCAACTACCTCGCAAGCGATTTCTTCTAAAACCCCTGGACGAAGTCCATTGAGATCCAAGGACTTATTTGCACATAGCTCCAGCAATATAGTCAGTACCAATTTTCTGGTGATTCCAAATTTAAATTCCTACTTCTCCTTTCCACTTCCTTAATTACAGCCGTTTCTAGGATGTTACTTGCATCCTCTAACAAAGAAAACTAATGCAAAATATCCGTTCAATTCATCTGCCATTTCTTTACTGTCCATTAGTAATTTCCCAGATTCAGTTTCTGTAGGATGCACATTCACTAACTTTTTTTTCCCATTTCTACGTGTGAAAACTCTCATTATTGGTACTTATTTCTACCATACATTATTTTCTTTTCCCCTACTGATGAATCTTTTAGTCAGTCATTCTTTGATTTTATTTAATATTGTTCAATCTTCTGAACTACTGACCACCTTTGTGGAATTATATGCTTTTTACCTTTACCTTGATACTATCTTTAACATTTTTAGTTTACCACAGACGGCAGGTCCTCTGCTTGGAACGGATCTGCTGAAATATCCCATTAAATGTCTGCCAGTGCATTTCCATTGATTTAACGTTGGATCTAATCTGCTAGTCCACTTTAGTTATCTCTGCTTTCATGCACTTCTAGTTGTCCTTATTAAAGTAAAACTCTCAAAGCTATCTCATCATCCCACATTTTTAAAAATAAAGGCAGAGTACTATGGATGCTGGAGATGCTAAATAAAACAAATTCTGAAGGAACTCAGCAGAAATGACATGATCTGTGCAGAAAAAGATTGGTTAGTGATTTGCATTCCATGTTGGACTCAAAAAACCAACTTAGATTCCATGCCCCATTTCATCCTGGATTCTTGAAAATGCAAAACAAATGCTAAAATAGAACTTTTTAAAAGGATTATTAATTTAAACTTGTGTTTCCTCCATGTCCATTTCTGAGAGAGGAGTAAGCAGATTTTCTTATTAAAAAATTCACCATGCAGCACATATTCCAATGAACCAGTGGATGCTTTTCATCTTTCTCCTTAAAGATGAACACAACGATTTAGGAAGCACAGACCCTTGATTATTTAAGAAGTGGTACTCACAAGACACTTGAATAGCTCCATGAGATTCTTTCTTCGGAACAGTCACTTTGGCATTTGTGGTATACATTGGATAGCAGAGAAGCCAGCTGTCGTAGCCACCCTCCAATACCAGTGGTTCACTCCGGAGAATTATCTGGCTATCCCACTGCAAAGAAGTTTATGTTGAAAATTCAGTACACTTTTGGCAAGTGACCTTGCACTCACCCTTTCATCACACAAAGCTTCCCCTGTATTAACTGTGTTAGAAACTCTCTAAAATTATGTCTCATCCTGTGAGTTGCACTTCTATTTTACAGGATTATTGCGAGAATCAAATAAGGGGAGAACAAAAATAAGACAAGACCTCAACTTTGTTTCACTACCCCCCAAAATTGTTCAGGTAAGGGATACAGGTGGTAGGGTTGCAACACCTTGACATTACAGGGAGGCATTACGTGGAGAACATCAAATCCCTGTCAAATACCTGAGGGTGAAAAGTAAAATTTGGACAGATTCCTTATTTAAGGATGGAAATGCATTGGGAACCGCTCAGAGAAGATGTACCAGACGAATACTTGGAAAGGGAGGGTTATCTTACAAGGAAAGATTGGACCGGCTATGCTGGAGTCTGGAGTTTCGAACAGCGAGAAGCAACTTGACTGAAACATACACGGGCTCTGGGGGCTTGACAGTAAATGTGGGAAATACGTTTCCTCTCGTGGGAGAATCTGGAACTGGCTTAACTGTTCAAAACAAAAAAGGGTTGCCTAACCAAGGTAGATGAGTAGATATGTTTTGAGGGTAAAGACTCTTTTGAACACTATTCCTCAAAAGCTGGAGGAAGCAGAGCTGTTGAATATTTTTAAGATAGAGGTACAGAGATGCTTGAAAAGCTGGATGGGTGAAAGATCACTGGATTAGCCAGGAATGTGGAGTAATCAGATCAATGATCTTGGTGAACAGCAGGGCAGGTACATGGGTGGAATAGTCTACTTTTGCTAAATTGTATGTTCATACATAACACATGCACAACATGAAACGCATTCAAATATTTCTTGAGAAGATGTTTCTAAACCTTGTAAAGTGCATCCTTGAGACTCTGAAGAATGGTTCCTCTTTTCACGAGGTCAATGGAACTGTCCCAATCCAACAGAATAATGTAATCAGCAAACTGACGCTTTCGCCATATCTCTTTTGACTCCTCTGGAAGTTTCAACTCTATCTGGTTAACAGTGATGCTGTAGAAAACAGTTTTAAAATAATTTAGTTCCTTTCTCCCAGCAGGCTATTTTGTTATAATTTAAAGTTAAATGAAAGTAAATACACCAATTCCTTGTCAAGCTATTAACACAGTCATGAACACTTTTACAAACTGGCAATCAATTTCCTACCCTGGACTGACAGCTTCTTCTGGTACACTTATACAGCGCAATCTGGCCACCTGCATGTGAGATTCCTGGTAATCCTTGTAGCTTCGTGCATCCATGATGATCACCTCTGTGTTTATGTCTTGCAACATTGCAAACAACTTTTCTGCAGTGATTGCTCCCTGAAGTGAATCTGTTTCCAAAATAGATAGTTATACCAATGAAGCAACTAATAGCTCAGTCAATCAAAAATGAGAGAGATGATGTGAGAAGAGCAATCTCTGAAAAGAAAAAAAATACCTGTTTTTAACACTGTGATTAAATACAGAAAGTAAGAGGACCAGCATGTTGCTTGATGCATAATACTGACCTGGACTTGAATGTGCAAGGCACAACTTTAAAATTCGGTGACACAAAATTGGAAGTATTACGAACTGTGAGAAGGATAGGAGTTAACTTTGAAAGGTCATAGTTAAACTGATGGAATAGGCAGATAATTGGAAACTACGTTTAATGAAAGTGATGCATTTTGGTCAAAGGGCAATATGAATTGAAGGGAACAACACTAAAGAGTGCAGGACAGAATGACAAATCCTTGCTGAAGATAGCAGAGTGGTTAAAACGACAAATAGGATTTGGGATTTTATAAACAGAGGCAGATTATAGAAAGAAGTAAGTTAATTCAGCCTCAACGATCTTCCAATTTTGGACACCACACCTAAGGAAGGATGTGAAAGAGCAAAACAAAAATCCATGAAAGATGGATTTCAGTTAAATTAATAAATTGAAGTTGAGTTTCCTCTCTTTGGAGGAGGCCAACAAGATACCTAATTCAAATGTGTTACATCATGAGGGATCTTAGTCAGAGTAGAATTAGAATTTTTCCCATTGTTGGAAGGGGCAGGAAGCAAAGGCTATTGATTTAAAGTGATGGCAACATCCTGGGGAACTGGCATCTGAATTGGAATAGCTTTATAAACATGACTACAAAAAGGTCAGAGGCTGAGAATTCTGCACCAAGAAATTGCTTAGACAGCACCTTCCAAACCCACGAGCACTTTCATCTAGAAGGACAAGGACAGCAGACACGTGGACCACCACGACCTGCAAATTCCCCTCCGGGTCACTCAACATCCTGACTTGGAATTATAATTGCTGACCCTTCGGTATCACTAGGACAAAATCCTGGAAATCCCTCTTCAACAGCATTGTGGGTGTCCCCACAGCACATGGGCTGTAGCAGTTCAAGAAAGCAGCTCACCCCACGTTCTCAAAGGCAGCTAGGAATGGGCAATAATTGCTGGCCCAGATAACGATACCTATATCCCAAGAATTTTTTTTAAAAATTCTCTCTTGACTCTCCAAAACAAAAGTCCTAGCCATACAGCACAGAAACAGACCCTTCAGTCCAGCCAGCCTATGTCAAACATAATCCCAAACTAAACTAGTTCTATCTGCCTGCTCCTGGCCCATATCCTTCCAAACATTTCCTATACATGTACTTATCCAAATGTCTTTTAAATATTGTAACTGTACCCACATCCACCACCTCATCTAGCAGTTCATTTCATACGTAAGCCACCCGTGTAAAAAAATTTGTCCCTCATGTCTTTAAAATCTTTCTCCTCTCACTTTAAAAACGTGTCCCCTAGACTTGAAATCCCCCATCCTAAGAAAAAGACAACTACCATTAATTTTATCTATATCCCTCACTATTTTATAAACTTCTATAAGTTCGCCTCTCAACCTCCTAAGCTCCAGTGAAATAAGTCCCAGCCTATCCAGCCTTTGATAACTCAAACCTCCCATACCCGACATCATCCTGATAAATCTCTTCTGAATCTTCTCCAGCTTGATAATATCCTTCCTATAACAGGGTGACCACAACTGGATACAGTATTCCAGAAGAGGCATCACCAATGTCCTATACAATCTCAACATGACTTCACAACTCCTAGATTCAAAGGACTGAGCAATGAAGGCAAGCGAGCCAAATTGACAGGGTGGTTAAAAAGGCATGAGACACACACAAACTTCAAACAATTTTGAACCTACACCCCATGTCCCTCTGTTCTACAACACTATTCAAGGTCCCATCATTAATTGTATAAGCCCCACCCTTGTTTATTGTACCAAAATGCAATACCTCGCATTTATCCTGATTGAACTCCATCTGGCATTTTTCAGCCCATTGATCCATTTGATCAAGCTCCCTTTGTAATCTTAGAAAACCTTCTTCACTGTCTACTACGCCACCAATTTTGGTGTTGTCCACAAACTTAATAACCAGGCCTTCTATATTCTCATCCACATCATTTATATAAATGGCAAATAAATCAGGACCCAGAACTGATCCCTGTGGAACACTGCTGGCGACAAGCCTCTAGTATGAAAAGCAACCTTCCATCGCCACTCTGTCTCCTGCCATTAAGCCAATTATGTATCGAATTGGCGAGCTCACCCCAAATCCCATGTGTCAAGAGTGTGACAGAATACGATAGATGCCCAGATGAGCACAATCTGCTCAAGGGCAATTAGGGATGGGCAACAAATGCTCATCTTGAGCATTATGCATATCCAAATGAAAGAATAATATGAAAGAATAATTTTAAAATCCCAAATACACTGTCTAAGGATACGTGTGAAGGCAGATACTAAACGGGTTTCAAAAGGGGATTCGATAATTATCTGAGAAATATAGTGTAAGGGAACAGGAAAAGGATAGTGGAATGCGACTAGTATAATTGGCTGTGCAGAGAGGTTGGCATGGTTAAGTCAGGCAGAATGCGAGCTTCCTGTGCTGTAACCATTCTATGATTCAATGAGAGGGAAAGCACTAACTACAGAATTATCTCTGCTTCATATGCAAGTTGAGGATCAAGAGGTGAAAGCAGCTGCTACTGTGCTTTAACCAGGTATTTGGAAATGTGTAGAATGATCCTTGATAACTACCTATCCAAATTATGCTTTTATTTCCCCCCTTTCTCAGTTACATGTAAAGCAATGGCACTCTCAACTTGATTTCGGCTGAGACAAGAATGCTGGTTCTAATAGACAAATGGAGATGGAACTGAATTGACTAAGCGGAAATGACAAAAATCTCACCATTGCACTCTGCACGGGTTTCCTTGTCATTTAATTCATAGTCCTCCTAAATAAAAGAAAAGCAAAAAGTTTTACTCCAAACTTTTGGTTAATATTGCAAACATACGTGGAATACTTAAACCTTTCTTCATTGCCATCAACTTTATACAAATGCTGCAATTTATTAAATGAAATAAAACTCAAGTGCCATTCGTGGATCAAATATTTTGCTTGGGCAGCACAATATTCAATACTGATTCCAAGTCCTTCTTGAGTAAGGATCCAAAGCAAAGAAAACTAACTCATTTATTTTAACAATGCAATGTTCAGACACACCAACCCTTAAATTTAAAGCTGAGCATTACAAAATGTAGTTTGTGGTAAAGGACAAAAAAATTCAATTTGATAATAACCTTCAAATTTCTTTTCTTAATGCCAGAAGAGTCTGAAGAATTCTTCATTGTTGATTTCAAGCTGTTATCACATCCCTTGCTTTTGGCTTCTTCCTGCTGTTTTCTCTTCTCTTCTTGCAGCCTTTCATTCTCTTCAAGCTTTTTACGTACTTCAGCCTCCTCATATCTAACAGATGAAAAAACCCAAAAATTTTTGATTAATTTCACAGTTAAAGAATGCCAAAACACATACTAACAGGATGAACATCACCCTGATCCAAGATTTTCAAGCATGAAGCCAACCAAGTCATTTTGTCCTAGTCACAATTAGTGCAAACGCTATAGGAATCACAGCAAGTATACAGACCTTAGCTTGAGGCTTTCTGAAAGCCTTTCTGCTGCCTCTATAGCTTTACGGAAGTTTGCAGGGCCAAGCAGGGAAAGATAGTAGTCCTGAAACAAAAGATAGTACACAAAAAGTTTCAGAACTAGCTCATTCAAACTGCACTGCAAAATATTCTTAGTCAGGAGTGCATTTTTTAACAACAGAGACACCTAATGGTGCATTGAACACCTTGTGCTGCAGATCAGTTTGCGTCTAATGGAGAACAACAGGTCAACACTTTGAATGTGATCTTTCATCGGAATTGGCAGAACCAGTTTGCCAAATTAGAGTGACTAAAACAGAGTGGAAAGAACATGCTGGCATGCTGCCTTCATTGCTCAGTCCTTCGACTATAGGAGTTGGGAAGTCATTTTGATGTTGTAGAGGACATTGGTGAGGCCTCTTTTGGAGCACTGTGTCCAGTTCTGGTCGCCCTGTTATAGGAAGGATACTATTAAACTAGGGAGGGTTCAGAAGAGATTTAAACAAGATGTTACCAGGTATGGAAAGTTTGAGTTATAAAGAAAGGCTGGATAGGCTGGGACTTTTTTCACTGGAGCATAGGAGGTCGAGAGGTGACCTTTAGAGATTTATAAAATCATGAAGGGTATAGGTAGGGTTAATGGTAGGTGTCTTTTTTCCTAGAGTGGGGGATTTCAAGGCTAGGACATATTTTTAAGCTTGAAAGGAGACAGATTTTAAAAAATGGCGAGGGGCAAATTTTTTTTTTTTTTTTAAACACAAAGGGTGGTTCGCATGTGGAATGAACTGTCAGAGGAAGTGATGGATGCGGGCACAATTAAAACATTTAAAAGACATTTTGATAAGTAGATGAATAGGAAAGGTTTGGAGAAATATGGGCCAGAAGCAGGCAGGTGAGACTAGTTTAGTTTGATATTATGTTCAGCATGGACTGGTTGAATAGAAGGGTCTATTTCCATGCTGTATAACTCTATGATTCATATTGGACTCAAAACTTTAACTCTTTCTCTCTTCATACATGTTACCCGACCTAAGTTTCTCCAGCAATTTCCATTTTTATTTCACACCTCCAACACCTGCAGTTTTTTTTTGTTTTATTGCATTACCTTTCTCATTGGCTGCTGCACTACAAATTCTTCTTTAATGTCATTTCTCCTGCCCTCCATCCCATCACCAACTCTATTTGTTCTTCATGCTCCTCCCTTTTCTTCACTTACAGTCCAATCTTTTTCCAATTCTAATGAAAGGTCATCAAGTTTAAATGTTAAATGCTTCTCCCCACAGATGCTGCTAGACCAGCGTTCCAGCACTTTTTTTTGCTCACGTCATCTTAAACAAAAGTCAACCTGGCTCAGTTACTAGCACTCTCATAAGATGTCTACACTTGCAAATCAGCTAGACCAAAACATCAATGAGAGATAATTTATGGGCGCATTTTGAAACAGATACTACCTTATCTGCTCAGATGAAAGAAAAATCTTACTATATAATTCAAAGCATGAAATTTCATCCTCATCTTGAGCAAATTCATCCCTCAAACACTAGAAAAAGTAAATTAACATTTAAGTGATTTAACATACTAAAGAGTCATATTAAACCAAAAATGTTAACTATTTCTTCTCTCTAGAGGCTGCCAGACCTGCTGAGTACTTACCACCACTTAGAGCTTTTATTTCAGATTCTTTTGTACTTTGCCTTTATTTTAGTTGGATCACCATCCAACTCATTTGCTGTTTTGAGAGATTTTGCTGACCTTAAATTGGCTGACATTATTTGCGTATTATGGTTGCATATTAACCTTAATAAATTATGGCTTCAAAGAAATATTCAGGATGTGATAAGAAGAATGAAGGAAAGCTCCAAAGTGCTCTCCAGCCAGTGCAACGTTTTTGAAATTTAGTTCCTGTTGTAGGAGATGCACCAACCAATTTGGGAGAAACTTCAACTTAGTGCTGGATACAAAAGATTGACCATCTCATGCTTATACCATTGAAATCAGTGACATGACCAACTACTCTAGCATGCGTGTATCCACAGGAAAGCAACATATAATTTGATAAAGTTAGAACAAATACAGTATTAATTATAATTCTTTTGACAAGAAGTCTGGCAATAAAATATATCCCAAAGGTCAGAAAGAAAATACTGCACAGCAAGTTCCAGATCAAGCAACCTCGAATACAGTTGTTTACATTTGGCTGTTTTCTGTAAAACTCCCAAAGGAACTATTCTAATTACAAAAAAACATAAGAGCAAGCTATAAGTTACTGGAACAGGCAAACTGTTTCTGGGTGTGTTAACTATGGCACCTACAAAATAATGACATAAGCCGCACAACACGACACAAAACATCATAACCATGTACCTGTTGGTGTTTGAAATCAGGTCTTTTCCGAATGAGATCGTACACAGTCAGGTACTTCATATAAAGGACATATGCTTTCTCCTCATCTCTATCCAATCTACATTCCTCTGCTGCCTTAAAAATTTTACAAGCACTTGTGACATAGCTGGAAAATGAAGGAAAATTATTTAGAAAAAGAAAACTATTACAAATTACAATAAAGTTGAACATTGCAAACAATCTTCCTTGTTAATTTGATGTTGACAAAATGTTTGAATTTTAACAGAACTCCAGTTAATACTAAAGCTTCACCAATTCCCTCAATTGGTTAAGGCAACTGGTAACTAACTTAGACACTGTGTAGGGGGAGACTGATTGGATTTTCTTTCTGCGCTGAGCAAGAAAAGCTCAACCAAGCACTACCACCAACCTTTCACCCATTTAGACCGAAATGTTTCCTTCTGGTCACATTTAATCACACCTAATGAAACATACATATCCGTCACCATCCAATGAAAACCAACTCAGGCTATGTTTGAAGCTGTCAGGGTTAAATAATCCATCAGCAGTCTACTGAGAAGTCACTCAGTAAACCAAGGAATCTCAGCATGACAAACAGCTAAGGAACCACATCACAGTTTGTTATCAGCAATAACAATGAGGGGCCATAAACTTTAAGAGGAAATTGCAATGGATTCTCTGTGTTCCTTTTGCCATAGTATTTCTGGGTGTGAATCATCTTGTTAAAATTGCTAATACTGATCTATATAGAAAAAGGAGAAGTGGAGTTTCACTGTCATGATCAAGCTAAAGCACGGCCTTCCCATACTGTAAGTTTATTAACCTCAGAGACATGCTCCCAATTTTAAATGGGCTCGTGCGCAATATACATGATTAAAATGTATTGTCAAAAATCAGTTTGTCTGTATCACCCAATTTGTTTCACAAGTTAGTGGGCGTTGAGTATTTGTGGACTAGAATTCCAGTAAATGCAGTGGCAGAATAGCAGAATATGGTGCCAATAATTGCCAAACTAAAATCCCAGTTGAAAAGTTATGGAAAGGACCTCGACAACTTTGAACTGTTATATAATTTAGGACCAGATGCTTCAGGACATTGGACCTACATTATACTGAAAAAATGGTATGATCCAACATATATAGGTTGGCAATAACGTGAATCTTCATGCTGAAGCAATTATCTACTGTTATGTCTCAACCACAGTAACATAATTTGCTCCTAGTATTTATTTCTTATAGCGCAGGTAAAAATCAATTCCAGGTATTGACGTTTTCTTTCCTGATACTGTCCTCTCCTGGTATTCATTGCCCAAACTTCACTGTCTCCATCATGATTCACGTTTTAGGCAGGTGGCATTCAACATTTGTTAATCTGCCCTTTTAGCACATAGCACACATTACAAAAGAGATGCTCCTACAGAGCACTAGGAACAGCAGTGCAAACAAATTTCAGGAATTTATTTGTAATAGATTATATTTTTTGGGGTTATCCCCACATTCACATTACACCCAACTGAGACTAGCAGCACAGACCAAAGCCCCTTGTGAATCATTGTAGGTTGGAAGTTAAGACAGATTTCATGATACTTTTGTGCAAAATGTGATTTAATTACAGCAAAATACAGCTTGTGTATCAAACCCATCACTGAATTGTTCAATTAGGAAGGAGCAATTCAACAAAATATATCAACACTGGCCCCTTAAAAAGTCCTATGACTGTTCCTTTCCCACAACCCTGCAAGTATTCCACTTCCAAACATTTAAGTCAATTCCATTTTGCAAATTACTATTGAATCTGCTTTCAACACTTATTCAGGCAGTGCATTCTAGATCATAATGTATGTAAGAAAAAAAGATGGACACAACTCAAATATTTTTAACTTTGAATGTTTTAAAACTGTATGGTTCAGTTTTCTTCTAATCTGAGCCTCATCACATATTTAGAGTTAAAAATAAACATTGATGCAGATTCACATTTCCTTACTTTTTAGTGCTTCTCGTTTCAACCTTCACTTCTGCTTTCTTATTAAGGTCAGCCAAGCATGTAGACAAATACAACTCCTTTAGATCACTTGATACCGCAGGCATTTTGAAGAAACTCTGGCTTTCAACTGGTTCACAGCAAAAGTAATTTTTCTTCAATATATTTTATTTTAAACAGATGTACACATACACTGTCTGCAGGAAAAAGAACTGAAGAAAACCACATATTACTTGAAACAAAATCAGGCCACAACAGCTGACAATGCAGGAAAAAAAAAGTGAGTATGGAGAAAGATTGATTGTCTGGAAACAATCATTCACACACATATTTATGGTTAAATACTCAAAAGCTTCACATTCTAGGATTTCTCAAACCGTGAGAATAATGCAACCAGCATACCAAATTCACACTTTAGGCCTAAGGTTAGACAGATGCCACTCAAAGTAGAGCCAACTCTACCTTTACTCATTGATAGGGGAGCAATGCTGCTCAGTGATCATCCACTGAGTAGAAATGTCTTGCTGAATGAAACAAATCCAAACAGTTAACAGTAATCGAGATGCATCATGAAACATCCCCAACTTGGGAACAACTTTTATTTCATTTTAATGAAACATGAAATGTTGTCGCTATCCTTGAACAGAGGCTTAAGCAGCAATACTGATAACACACTGGTATGGGAAACATGCTATATCAATGGGACACTGGGATGAGATTGGAATGACGAGGGCACAGAGGAATCTTACATCTGAACCACACAATGCACTAAGTAGCTTGTGCTTAGACGTCCACAAAATCTCGTCCTCACTCTATGTGAAGAATTACCGGTTTCTATTCAACATTTTTAAGGAGTTTGGAGAAAATCAGGCAGCTATTGTAATCAAGAAAGACAGTACTTTCAGTCAAAGCAATGATTTAATATTACATCCTATCGCCTACCCTAACGGTCTAATTTTAGTTGCAATTTACACACCACCCAGACACGGAGCAAATACATGTTGAAACAGCTTTCCGATTGTGGGTTATTTCATCGGACAGTGAAACAAGTGAAAAACACAGGATGCTAGGGAAACTCAGTAGGCCTAGCAGCATCTGTGGAGAGAAAGCAAGATTCAACGTTTCAAATCCGACGTGACTCTTCTTTAGAATGAAGTATCCCTCCCGAGATGATGCCAATTCTGAGGAAGGGTCACCGGACCCGAAACGTTAACTCTGTTTTATCCTTCACACATGCTGCCAGACCTGCTGAGCTTTTCCAGCAACTTTGTTTTTGTTCCTGATGTACAGCATCCGCAGTTCTTTTGGTTTTTGTGATGCCAGACCTGCTGATTTTCTCTGCGTTAGTTTCAAATTTCCAATGTCTGTAACGTTGCGCTTTCAATTAAAACAAGTATTTCTCGGGTTAAAATCGCGGCTTCGCGGAAACACTTGACAGCCCACACTCAGCGGCTCCAGACACAGCATTTACAAACGCAATCCAACACTGAGCCCCCAGCAGCACCAACAACCCAGTACCAGGGGATAAAGTCCGAATGGGCCCCAGGATCGGGGTCGAGGCCGGGGCCCGTCGCAGCCAGTAGGCCCCAGATCAGGTCTGAGACACTCCCAGCCCTACATTCCGACCCAACCAGCTCCAGTAAAGACGCACCCAGCCCGGGATGAGAGGTCTCGACTGGGCTCTGTCAGTGACCAAGCCCCGGCTGACGATATCTCCCTTCGCCGGAGAGACGTTACGAAGGTCAGCGGCCGACTCCCGTTCAACTCACATCAACATCACATGACCATAATCAGTGCGCCTGCGCATCCACCATCTTTATGCAGGTGACCATCAATGCATATACATCCTCCACGTTGGTGCTGGTGAACATCAGCGCGCTTGCGTACCGACCATTTTAGTGCAGGAAAACGTCAGTGCGCCTGTGCAGTTAACCGCAAAGCTGCCCTGTACAGCCAGGGAGTGCAGTGACAATCATAACTGCATTAGAAGAGGTAATTCAGCTCATGTCATCTTACTTTCCCTAAATACCTACTTAAGTTTTCTTTAAAAATTACTAATCATCTCCCATCCTCCTAGCCGGCCAGCTTCAGCTCGTTCTCACCCCTTAAAAGCAAGCTTGTGGCATTTTCCCCGCCCCTGACTCTCAATAGATGTTCCCAAACACTTGCACATCAAGCTAACAAAGTTTTTGTCTATCTCATCTAAACTATCATAATTTTGTACACCTCTATCAAATCTTCCCTCAATCTTGTTGGTCAGCTTTCTACCTAACCTTGTTACGAAGATACCTTGGTCCTGGATTAATCCAAGTAATTCTCCTCTGCATCCTCTTGAGGATTCTCACATCCTTTGCAAAGTGTTGTCCAGAATGTGATGCAATACCCTAGTTGCAGTGTAACTTGAGATAGATAGATAAATAAATAGTCATAAAGATTTAGAATAACTTTGTTAATTTTGCGCCCAATGCCTCCATTTATGAAGCCCAAGATCCCATATGCTTTGCTAAATATTCTCTCAATGTTTCCTACTTACTTCAAAGATATATGCACGTAGGGATTGAGTGTTTACAACAGACAAAAGCAAAACAGTGAGAATCCTCAATCACTTTTTTTTATTATTGTTTAGTTCAGAGGTGGGGATACACAACCATTAGGAACAATGTTCAGCATCATTTGGGACTCCTCGGATACTGCAATGACCATCTCTAATAAGAAATTCTATTGCCTTTTAACATTCAATGGCATTACCATTGCAGAATCCCCCATTATCAGCACCCTGGGAGTTCCCATTGAACCAGAAACTGAGGACTAGCCATCTAAATACTGTGGCTACAATAGCAGGTCAGAGGCTAGGAATCCTGCACTGAATAGTTCACTCCTGACTCACCAAAACCTGTTTATCATCTACAAGGCACAAGTCAGGAGCGTGATAGAATATTCTTTACTTGCCTGGATGAGTGCAACTCCAACAACACTCAAAAAGCAGCGGAGTATACCATCTTTATGATGCAATGCTAAAATTCACCAGTGCTCTTTAGACAATTGCCTCCAAACTTACAACCTCTATCATCTAGAAGGGCAAAGGTAGCAAATACCTGAGAACACCAGAAGCAAGTTTCCCTCTGAGTGACTCACCAACCAACTTAAAAACATATCATCGGTCCTACAATATTCATAGAATCCCTACAGTATGGAAACAGGCCATTCAGCCCATCAAGTCCACACTGACGCTCCAAAGAGCATCCCATCCAGACTCATCCCATCCCTATAACCCTGCATTTCCCATGGCTAATCCACCTAACCTACACATCCCTGGACACTATGGACAATTTAGCATGGCCATAACCTGCACATCTTTGGACTGTGGGAGGAAACCACAAAGACACAGGCAGAACATGCAAATTCCACATAGACAATCACCCAAGGCTGGAACTGAACTCGGGTCCCTGGCACTGTGTAGCAGCAGTGCTAACCACGGAGCCACTGCGACACCCCTTGCTGTATCAAAATCCTGGAAGTCCCGCCTTAATGACATTGTGGGTCTACCTAAATCAAATAATTGCAACAGTTCAAAAAGGCTGCTCACCATTACAGTCTCAGGGTATTTCAGGATGGACAATAAACTTTGGCCCAGCCAGTGAAGTCCACATCTTATGAACTAAAAATAAAAGCTACAGTAAGCTAGCATGTATTTGTTAAGGACAATTTGTATTATTAACCTGCCAGGTATTTTGACGAGGTAACAGAGAGAGGGTTGATGTGGTACTAATGGACTTCCAAAATGAATATGATAAAGTCCCAATAGAACAGACCTGTGACAAAGTTAGAGCTCATGGACTAAAGGGGACAGCAACAACACTGGCCCAAAATTGTTGATTGACAAGAAATACGAGTCATGGCGAATGGTTGCTCCTTAGACTGGATTCTGCGCTGTCAATAAGGCCTCTGCTCTTCCTGATGTATACTTTTGACCCATGGTGTGGAGGTGCAGGTGCTGGACTGGGGTGGACAAAGTCAGAAGTTACACAACACCAAGTTATAGTCCAACAGGTTTATTTGAAATCACAAGCTCTAAGAGCATGGCCCCTTCATCAGGCTCCAAAAGCTTGTGATTTCAAGTATTGGACTATAACCTGGTGTTGTGTGATGTCTACTATTGACCTAGACCTTGATGCACAAGACTCAATTTCAAAATGTAAGCATCACATGAAACTTCAAAGTATTGTGAATGGTAAGTAGGATTGGTGAAATGGGCAAACAATTAGCACATGAAATTTAATGCAGAGAAATGTGAAGTGATTCTTTCTGGTATGATGAATAATATAAACTAAAAGGTAAAATTTGAAGGGAGTGCAGGAGCAGAAGGATATGGAATTATATGTAGAAATCCTTTAAAGCAGCTGGCAAGTCAATAAAAGGGGCTATCAAATAAATGGGATCCTGGGGTTTATAAAGAGGGGGTTTCAGTACAAGGTAAGGAAGCCATGTGAATATCATATAAAACACTGGTTCATCCTCAACTAAATGCTGAATTTGAATGGGCTGAATTCTACACTCACTGGTTTCCCTCTCCCCCACTGAAGGCATCGACCATCCCTTGCTGTCACATCCATGAAGATGCTGGCTCTGACTGGATTCAATTCTAAATTCAAGTGGTTTCCCTCTCTCTCTGTTCCCACGAAGACACTCTTTGAACTCAGCCAAATAGTTAAGTGATTGAGTGAAAACAAATGCCAGATTGAGTGTACTGTAGGAAAACGTGATCCTGTTCACTTTGGAGAAAGAATGGAAAAGCATAATATTATTTAAATGGTTAATGAATGCCAAATCCTGCAGCACAGAAGAATGTGTGTTCTTGTACCTGAATCAGATAAAGTTTGTATGCTAATGTGGATGCCCAGAGTCGTGACTCAATGGCCAGTTCATTTACAGATGGTTTTTGGTACACAGCAGCCACCCATCTAGTTCATGTAGCCAATCTATTACAGATACAACAAGGTGCAGGGCTGGATGAACACAGCAGGCCAAGCAGCATCAT
>NC_063364.1:34700048-34776079 GCF_021869965.1 Rhincodon typus | reverse complement strand
GCAGGAAGGCTGACGTTTCGGGCCTAGACCCTTCATCAGAAATGGGGTTCATCAGAAGATGAAGGGTCTAGGCCCGAAACATCAGCCTTCCTGCTCCTATGATGCTGCTTGGTCTGCTGTGTTCATCCAGCTCTACACCTTGTTATCTCAGGGTAAAATTGGCAGTCAGTTTTTCAGCAAAGGGACATGCTCTTCCCCCAGGAACAGCAGTAGAGGCCACAGCACCAGACCATGCCAATCTGGTCAAAGGTTGCCATGTGGGTTGAGCATTCTCAGACATTTTGAGGAATGTTCAGCACTATACGAAGAAGGTCAATGTCCTTCTCCACTCCACCTTCTGTCCAATACCTCAAACTCACTCTATAGCCACTACTATACCCAACTCCCACCAAGGCTCAGGCTCCACCACTCTTTTTCCTGCAATCTTTCCTCACTTGATGTCATGCACCTCAACCCTTAAAACCACTAACCTTTCATTCCCTATGCCCTACACACTTAATTGTCCCTGTACTGAAATCAACAGCAGTGCCAAACACTTTCATCTCCCTTCATGCCCAGCTCTTGTTTCAGGTGTAAAAAGTTCAGAATAGGGTAGCCAAAATGGGTGGTAGACTGACTGACATTCGGCTCCTCGCCCCTTGTCTGGAGCACACGCTGACTCTGATTAACCATATCAAAGCCCCTGGACTGGTATTGGAGGTCACCCTTTAGACAGTGGTGTATGTTAATGCCAATGTCATTGGATGTAAGGTACATGTGGATGATACTCATGAACAGTGCCCTGAGATGTTAGTTCCCAGTATCCAACATGTTGATCCTTTGGAACATGCAGCGAGCTGAAATCACCAGGTACCCACTCTGACTGCCATGTTGAGATTCTTCAATTTAGCTCAGTTGGCGTGTTTGGTAAGAGAGAGAAAGATGAATATTAATGCAGTGAGTTGAGCGGTAAAGTATTTAACAAGCTCCAAATGCCCTTAACTGGCAACTCCCTGGCGCCTAGCGAGAAATTCACCACATCATTCATCAAAACCATGAAAGGTAGCACGAGATGCCCCCAACTTTAGGACAGGCCTTGCCAGATTTTTCATCCAATTCTTCCACAAATCTCACCAAAGCCCATTTTACTTGGAGCCCAATAAGAGATTACCCATGGTTTCTATGGCTGGTGTTGTCCAGTTGAAATTACTAACTAGCCAAGGTTGTCGACTAAGGTAACATTTTAACCATATGTATTAATTGTAGTGGAAAATGCCTGAAATATAATGCAAAACATTTCGCAACTGCATCTCTGTATATTTACCACTATTTATAACACAGGAAGCAAAGCATACACAAAAGGCAGTTTAATTTTTTATTCTTCAGATATAGGCATCACCAGCAACGCCAGCATTCAGTGCTCATCCAACTTGTTACAACCATTTTCAACATAATATTTTAATAAACAACGATCATTTGTATTTATATGCTAACTTTAACATAGTAAAAATCCCCATCCAAAGTGACAAAAAGCACAGAAAAGGTCTTTCAGCCTTTGGCTCTTGAAAAATAGCTATTAAACATAATCCCCTTTCCAGCTCTTGGCCCATTGCTTGTGGATTACAGCATTTCAAGTGCTTACCTGAGTCTGTTTTAAAATGCAATGATGGTTTCTCCCTCTCCCATCCTTTCAGGCACTGAGTTTGAAACTTCCCCTCTGTGTTTTTTTATGTATTCATGGGATGAATCCTATTACAAACTCAAAGGTGTTTACAGCACAGAAGGAGGTCATTCATCCCATCATGTCTGCAACAGTCAAAGATCTGACTGCAACAATCCCATTTTCCAGCTCTTGGCATTCCATCTGAGAGAAAATAAATCTCAACTCTCCTCTTAGCCTTCTACCTCTTATACTATTTCCCCTGGTTATTGACCCCTGTACTGATGGAAAATTGCTTTCCTATCCACCTTATCTATGCCCCTAAATATTATACACCTCTGTCATGTGCCCACTCAACGTCCACTGCTCCAAGAAAACAAGACCAGTCTACCCAATCTTTCCTCATCCCTCAAACTTTCCAGCCCAGATAGTATTCTGGTAAATCTCCTGTCCACCCTCTCTAATGCATTTATATTCTTCCTATAATTTGGTGACTAGAGTTGCACACAGTACACCAGTTGGTTCCTAACCAGCATTTATATATTTCCAGCATAACCTTGCTGCTCTTGTATTCTATACCTCAGCCAATGAAGCAAAATATCCCCAATTCCTTTTTAATCACCTCTAGTAAGATGGTAATAGAGTAGGGCTTCTGAGACCAAGGTTTGTCTACGCCACCTGCTTTTCTTTTCATTGTTTTTTTCTCACTTCTCTTGTTTCTTTCCTCTATTTTATTTTACTTACTTCACCTCTTGGTCAAGAGCTCAGTTGCAGCAAAGGCTCGGCGAGTGGGCCCAGCAATATGGACTTGTGGCAGCGGTGGTGAATTTGAGTTCCCAGTGGCTTCTGCATCATCAAGGCAGTCCTAGCACTGACGCATGGCCGCTGTTGTGGAGACGAGTTTGGGCTCCTGGTGGTGTCTGTTTCCAATGTAGATTTGTGGAGGTGGTGGTGGCAATTTTGGGCCCAGACAGAGACCCGGCCACATGAGCAGTGGCTGCATCCATGACGTAGACCTGAAGCACAGTCATGGCAGTGGCAGAGCCCAGCTTGGGCCTGTGCAGTATTCAGCAGTATCGGTGGTGTCTGCATTGGCGGGGTCCAGCAAGGACTCAGTGGTAACAGCATCAGTGGAGGCGAGATAGCACTGAAGAATGGTGACTTTTGTTCCAGTAGTAGCAGTGTGGTGAAGGAGACTCGTACCTGGCCACCAGGCCCATGACTAAGCACTTAACAAGAAAGACTGTAAAGTTGGACATCTTCTTTATTTCTTCATTTTTCTGCCTTTATAGTCTATGCTTTGTTTTACTTTTCTGTGTTTTAAGATGGTGACTTGATAGAGGTGTACAAAATGATCTGAGGTATAGATAGAGTAGACAGCCAGAGAATTTTTCCTAGGGTGGAGGTAGCTATTTTGAGGGGGCATGGTTTTAAAGTGAGTGGAGTTAGATATAGGGGAGACATCAGAGGTCGGTTCTTTACTCAGAGAGTGGTCAGGGCGTGGAATGCATTGCCGGAGAGGGTAGTGGAGTCGGCCTCATTAGGGGTATCATATGGATGATAGTATAAGGTAGGGGTGGAGGTTAGATACACCGTGGGATTAGGGTAGAAGTTCGGCACAACATCGTGGGCCGAAGGGCCTGTACTGTTCTATGTTCTGCACCCCTGAGGTTTACCAGACTCTTTCCCGGGATGGCAGGACTGATTTATGAAGAGAGATTGGATTGGTTGGACTGTATTCAGTGGAGTTTAGAAGAATTGGGAGGTGGGGGATCTCCAGAAACCTGTAGAATCCTAACAAGACTAGACAGGATAAACACAGGAGTTGTTCCCAATGACTGGGGAGTCCAGATCCAGGGGTCACTGTTTAAGGATACAAGATAGGCCTTTAGGACTGAGATAATGAGAGATTTCTTCACCTAGAAAGCGGTGATCTTGTGGAATTATCTGCCCCACAGGGAGTGATTGAGGTCAAAACACTGGATGTTTTCAAAGAGCAGTTAGATACAGTCATTATGGTTAAAGGGATCTAAGGGTATGGGGGAAAGCGGGAACAGGGTACTGAGTTGCAGGATCAGCCATGACCATACTGAATGGCACAGCAGGCTCAAAGAACCAACTGCCTACTCCTGTTTTCAACGTTTCTCTGACCAGTCCTTTGATATTCTCGTCCAGCTTATGGCCATACTCCTCCCTATTTATACTAGACTATCAACTTTCATGTCATCTGGAAATTTCTTGATCATACCACTTGCATCACAATCAGCAAGAGCCCCAGTACTGAGCCTTGTGAAAACTTACTTTAAACAGATTTCCTGTCACAGAAACATCCCTCTACCATCACTCTCTGCTTCCTGCCTCTCAGCCAGTTTTGGATCCAACATGCCAAATTGCCTTGGATGCACAGGCTCCTACTTTCTTGATGAGTCTGCCATAAGGGATCGTATTTAAAGCCTTACTAAAGTCCACGTAGACCACATCAAATACACTATGCTGAAGAACACTTTTGGTACACCTTCCACTTGACCAGGCTCATTTCCAAATATAAGTTCAGAATAGTCATCTCTCTTGTTGGATTATGTACTAGCTAAAAATGTTCTCCTGGACACAATTTAAAAATTTTATTCCCTCCTTACCTTACACACTAAGACTAATCCCACTCCATATTTGGGTAATATCTCCTGCTACTATTGCTTTCTGTGATATCACTCATATACTCCCCTGTTTCTCCACCGCCCCACCTCGATGGCAGTTCTCTGACTGTATTTCATAACATTGCAATGTTAAATCAGACTGCAGAACAGTGTTTGCTATGTCCTGGAGGATAGAGGATTGGCTGGTGGACAGTAAACAGGATCATTTCCAGCTTGGTGTGCTGGTACTAGTAGGGGTGCCAGAAAGGTCACTGCTAAAGCCACAGTCATTCACAATCAAATCAATGATTCAGGTGAAGGGACCAAGTGTAATGTCTCTAGGTTCACTGACAAGACTACATTGAGTGGGACAGAAAACCGTGGGAATGACTAAAGAGGCTGCAAACAGATATGGACAGGTTCACTGAGGTGTCAAGCAATTGGCAGATGGACTACTTACCCATTTAACCTCATTTGATGATTCTTCCAAGATATCAATCCTCCTCAATGCTATGATTGATTCCTGAATTGATCACCATTTCAACACCCTCTACCTCATCTATACCCACCCTTAGCTTACAAGTCTTATTCCTCAGGTTCCTTGCATTAACTTGTGCAAGTCCCAAGAAATGAATCCAATGAACTCTCTATCCTGCATCATCCCTCCAGCCACACATTCAGCTGTTCAATCCTTCTACTCACTAATGAGTGGCATCGGGAGTGATCCAAGGTCACTGTCTTCACTTGAAGGAGCAGCACTCAAAGCTTGTGATTTCAAATAAACCTGCTGGACTACAACCTGGTGTTGTGTGACTTCTGACTTTGTCTACCTTGGTACACCAGCACCTCCATATCATGACTATCTTTGAAAACCTGTTTTTCAATTTTCTATCTAGCACCCTAAAGTTTGCTTTATGGGATCTCATTTCTCTTTCATCTCATGTTCTTAGTCCCACCATAGACCATCACCACTGGCTATTCACACTCCCCCTTCAGAATTCCCTGCAGCTGTTTTCGTGGTCTTCCTCGACCCTCGCACCTGGGAGGCAAATTACCATCCTGGAATCATGTCTGCAGATGCAGAAGCACCTGCCTACACCCCTTACTAACAAATTCCATACCAATATTGTTGTTCTATGTTTCCCCTCACTCCTCCTCCTCTCCACTTCATTCTACTGGCCAGAAACTGAGCAGGATTAGCTGCGTAAATACTGCAGCTACATAAGTGGGTCAGAGGCTAGGAATTGTTCAGCATATTTAAAATATATTAACGTATTTACATATTCAAGAGCTTAGGATGTCCCAATGTGGTGAAAGAAACAATCCAGAATTTTTCTTCTCTTTTTCTGCAGAAGGCAAACATTTACTATCCATATATAACACAAAATGACAGGGCTACCACCCTCAAAAATCAGATTATGAAGATTAAATTCTGGTTTTAACAACACTACACAAATACATATCATAGCCACGTTATTACTGACTGGCTTTGACTCATGCTTTCAGATTCTTGGCTGCAACTTCACCCCTAGGAGGTTGTGGGGGGGTGGGGCGCATGGCGTTCGAAACGCTGCGACAACTTGGACAGCCATGTTCACAACATACCTTCAGAATGTAGAATTGTACAATTGAGATTGTGTGGTCAAGATGTTACAATGACTCAGGCATATCTACTTCTAAAGGGCGAACAATATTATTTAAACACAAAGACATGAAAATGAGGATTCCCCAATTCAAAGATGCTCACAATCAAGTAATGCTGCACATATATTATCCATACGGGCATAATGAGAAAATATTGGTGGATCTTTTATCCTCAAAGCACTGTTATTCCTTAGCAAGTGTAATCCAACAATATTCTTAGGTTGGACATTCCAGGATTTTGACTGAACAAGGTTGTGATACAGTACATTTATATGGCAAGAATGCTTCCAAACTTGCAATGGTTTGGCATTAATGCGCTGTTTTAAGTTGTTTAATGTAAACTTCTTAGCCAATCCTGATTTCCATTACTCCACCAATGGCATCTTTGGAATTCACAACATAAACCTTTTTGCTTGTCTTCCTTCTGGATGTCCCAAGAGAATTGGTAGCTAGCAGGAAGCGAGTCAGGAGAAATGGTTCATTTTCAGGTTGTGAAACAAGAACTAGTCGGACTCTACAGGATCGTTAGTAGAAGTTCAACTATTTACAGTCTACCTTAATGAATGAAAGGACACTGTACTTTAATCAAAATTTGCTTCTGAAAAAACATAGGAAAGGAGGCAAATTGTGACAAAGACAGAAAATCTAAAAAAGGATTACACTTTGAATAAATGATTCGGATAAGTAGAACAGAATTGCAAAATAAAACGTGCTCTCAACCCCAGAACTGTGGAGGCTGGAATAGACTGGCTGCTGATCTACAAGGACTCAGAGTTATGGGGGACAAACTGGGAAATGGAGATGAGGCTAAGATCAGGTTAGCCATGATGTCAATAAATAGTGCTACAGAACCTACCTTTTTGACCCGGTCTTTCGCCTTTTGTGATGACACCTCATATTACGGCTGGATGAGGTGCTTTGGGACCGGTTCCAATCACATTAACGGCGCAGTATAAATGAAAGTTATTAACTCCTTACCCAAGATGGCGGCCAACAGTGTGAGCGAGGGACCGCGTCACGTGCACCCACATTCATCCTCCGCGGTCCGCTTTCCGCTCCATCCCTCCGCGGCCCCGAGCCCAGCCCGGCCCGGACCCAGCCTGAGGCCCTCCCGACCGAGGCCTCCCCGAGTCCAGCCTGAGGGACCCCGACCGAGGCCTCCCCGAGTCCAGCCTGAGGGACCCCGACCGCGGCCTCCCCAAGCCGCTTGCTGAGGTAAGTGCGAAGCGTGGGCGCCGCGGTGACTGAGTGAAGGATAAGGAGCAGGGTCCAGGGCTCAGGCCCCGGGCCGCTATGGAGTTGAGCTTGCTGGCTGTGAGACTGTCGGCGGGCTGTTGAAGCTTTTCCAGGTCACGCTCAGGCGGTGGCCTACCGGATGTGGAAGTTGATCTTTCTCTCGGCACTTGAAAGGATAATGGACTTCCCCCGGAAAGGCCCCGGGCCGATACCTGCTTCCTGTGGCTCTAAGGGAAGCGGCTGCTGCTTTTTGGTGTCCGGGAACCGGTGGCCCGAGGGAGAAGCGGTCTATGAGGCTTTAGGGCTGGATTGGTTGTTTATGGCGCCTTGGGAAAGCAGTACCGTGCATTCCCTGCCTCCATCGGGCTGGGGATTAATGAGGAAAGGCATAGCGATTAAAGAGGGTTCCCATTGTCATAAAGATCTACAGCGCAGTAAAAGGCCCTCTGGCTCAACTGGTCTAATCCCATTTTCCAGCATTTAGCCCATAGCCTTAGCATCGCAATTGTATATCTAAATACGTCTTAAATGTCATGAGGATTTCTAACTCTGCCATCCTTAGAGGCAGCGAGTTCCAAATTCTGATTAAAACCCGAAAGAACTGCGAATGCTACAAATCAGAGATAAAAATAGAAATTGCTGGGAAAGCTCGGCAGGTCTGGCAGCATCTGTGGAGAGAAATCAAGTGTTAATGTTTCACAGATGCTGCCAGACCTGCTGAGCTTTTCCAGCAATTTTTTTATTTTTGTCTCCTGAGTTCCAAACTCTGCCACGTTCTGGGTGAAAAAAGTTTTTCTGCACATCACCGCCAAACACCCCACCTCTAATTTGAAATCTATGCCCCACAGTCATTGATCTCTCCACCAAAGGGAAAAGTTTCTTTCTGTCTACCCTGAGTGTGCCCCTCATCATTTTATGCATCGCAGTTACCCTCCCTCTCAATCTCCTGTGCTCTAAGGGAAACAACCGAACTCTGTCCAAGAGATGGTAGGAACTGTAGAACATTTTCCGAAGAAGGGTCTAGACCCAAAACGTCAGCTTTCCTGCTCCTCTGATGCTGCTTGGCCTGCTGTGTTCATCCAGCTCTACACCTTGTTATCTCCACTCTGTCCAATCTCACTTCACAACTGAAACTGCAGCCAAAGCAGCATCCTGGTAAATGTCTGCACTCACTCCAGTCTTATCACATCCTTCCTATTATGTGGATTGCAAAACTCTCATAGCTTTGGTCTAACCAACTTTACATATAGTTGCAGCATAATGTCCCTGCTTTTAAACTCTATACCACAGCTAACGGTACTATCCCATATGCCTTTTAATCACTTTATCCACCTGTCCTGAAACCTCCAGGAACTGGTGTACATGTACATCAAAGTTCCTCTGATCCACAGTGCTTTCTAGGATCCTGCTGTTCGGCATGTATTCCCTTGCTTGTTTGTCCTGCCCAAGTGCATCACCTCACATTTATCCAGATTAGCTGATCAGTGGCAAATGGAATTCAATCTGACTAGCCCGTGTATATCCCCCTGTAACCTGAGACTATCCTCCTCACTATTTACAATTTCATCGTCTCCAAACTTACTGATCGAAACTGCAAATAGCAAGGGTCCCAACGCTGACCTGTGTGGAACCTCACTGACGTAAACTTCATGTCAGAAAAACACCCCTCAACCATCATTCCCTGGTTCCTACCACTCGCCCAATTCTGGATCCAATTTCCTTAGATTCCCAAGGGCTGTTCCCTTCTTAACAGTCTCCCATGCCAGACCTTACAAGAAGTCTTGCTGAAGACCAAGTAAATTAGATCAACAACATTGCCCTCATCTACATTCCTGGTCACATCTTTGAAAAATTCTCTCAAGTTAGACATGACCCTCCATGCCCGTGACAAAACCATGCTGGACTGTCTTGATTAACCTCAGCCTTTCCAAATGTAGATTGATTCTGTTCTTCAGAATTGCTTCCAATAGTTTCCCCACTACTGAGTTTAGATTGGCTGGCCTATAGTTTCTTTATTTAACCTTTGCTCCCTTCTTGAATAATAGTACCACATTTGGTTTGATTTATTATTGTCATGTACTGAGATACAATGAAAAGTATTGTTTTGCTGGTACTACTTTTTTCTTCATTGAAATATGTTGGCCATGTACTATCCATATTTCATCGAACCAGGGTTTTACAGTACAGAAGGAGCCTATTTGACCCATTAGGCTTGTACTGGCTTGTGAAAGAGCTACCTAGCTAGTTCCATTCTTCAACTCTATCTCTGTAGCCCTCTAAATTCATCACTTTCAAATAAAAATCTATCTTCTTTTTTTGTTTGAAACCTCCTAATGAGCCTTCACCACTCTCTCAGACAGTGCATTCCCAAATCTTAATAACTCGTTGAGTAAAGAAGTTTCTCCTCATCTCACTCCTAGCTCTCTTGCTGTCAATCTTGAAATTGTGACTCCCACCATTACTGACTACAAACTAGTGGAAACAGAAGAATATCCTTCTTTACCTTGTCAAAATTGTTCATAATTTTGAACACCTTAAGTTCACCTCTTAATCTTCGCAGCTCCAAGGAGAGTGAGCACAATTTCTTCAATCTTTTCTTGTATCTAAAATCTCTCATTCCTGGTTGTTCTAGTAAATCTCCTCTGCACTTCTTCTAGGGCTTTAAATAAGCTTATCCTTCCTTAAATAAGGTGTTCAGTTCTGAACACAATGGTCAGACCACATTTGGAGCAGTGATTTGTAGTGGTGTAGCATCACTTCCTTGCTTTTATAGTCTATGCCTCTGTAAATCCAAGGATCCTACGAGCCACCTTAACTGTTTCAACTTGCCTGGCCACTTTCGGTGAATTATGCACTTGAACCCCGAGGTTCCTCGGCTCCTGTACTCCCCTCAAAGTTGTATCACTGAGCCTGTATTGTCTCTCTGTTTCTTCTACCAAAATGCATTTAACTCTCATTTCTCTGCATTGAAATTCATCTGCCAGGTGTCAGTCCATTTGGCCAAACTGTCAATGTCCCTTTGAAGTTGCCCAGCATCATCCTCACAATTCACTACTCTCTCTCACTTTGTATCATCTGCACATTTAAAGGTTTTGCCTTCTACACCCTTCTCCAAATCATTTACATAAATCAGAAAAGGCAAGGGTCCCAACACCGATCCCAGGAGAGCTTTCAACTTTTCTTCAGTTTGAGAAATGCTCAGCTATACCTACCACCTGTTTTCTATCTTTAGCCAACTTCTACTCTGTGCTGCAAAGGATCCATTTCTAATTTGCTAACCAACCTTCCTGGGTTATCCTTTGCCTTTTTCTCAAACAATGGCATCACATTTATAATCCTCCAGTCCCCCAGGACTGATCCTTTATTCACAGGCCTGAAAACTTTCTGACAATAGCTCTACGATTTGGTCCCTTACCTCTCTCAGCAATCTAGGGTTCATCCCATCCAGGGCCTGGCAAACTTCTTTAACTGGAGTGCTGCCAGCCTTTTTAGCAGTGCTTTATCTATCACTATCTGCTCAGTTGCTCACCACCCAAATTTGTCACTGGGCCATTGTTGACATCTTCAAATATATTTGAAGAACACATTCCTGTTTGTTTTAGTGTAGCCTGCCATCCTTTCCTCATGCTTCCTCTTAGCCAGCCTTATTCCAGTCTTAGCCTTTGAGATACTCTTCCTGATTTCTGTCATTATTGTCATTTCATTATGTACATGTGCCTCCTTTTTCTTCCTTATTTTCTCATCAATTTCCTTCGTTATCCTCCTACTCTAGCTATGAATACCCTGTGTTTATTTCTGATCAATCCGTACCTAGCTTGCACCCTATTCATCTCTCTTTTGAAAGTCTCCTTTTTTTTTTTTTTAAACTACTGTTTTATGTACCAAAATGTTTCTAATCAATCTGACCCCCTAAAACCTGTACTTTTTCAGTCTGGGATCTTAATTTATTTTTTGGATTTTTATCCTTTCCCAACCTAATATTTCATAGAATCCCTACAGTGTGGAAACAGACTATTCGGTCCAACAAGTCCACATCCACTCACCCAGCATCCCACCCAGACTCATCTCCTCTACCCCATGCATTTCCCATGGCCAATTCACCTAACCGGCACATCTTTGGACTGTGGGAGGAAACCAGATCACCCAGAGGAAACCTATGCAGACACAGGGAGAGTGTGCAAACTCTGTACAGACAGTTAGCCAAGGCTGGAATTGAACCCATGTCCCTGGCGCTGTGAGGCAGCAGTGCTAACCACAGCCACTGTAATTATGTTATGATTGCCATTTCTCAAATGCTCCCCCTACAATGACAGTCCGCACAGGGCCTGCCTCATTTCCTAGGACCAGGTCCACCACAGCTTCCTCCCTAAAGGACTGAAAATGTACTGTTCTGGAACGTTCTCCTGCACACATTGCAGGAATTTTTCCCCTTCTGTGCCTCATGCTGTACCTTTTTCCCCAAGTCTACCATCAGGTAAATGAATTACCAACTATCACAGCCTTGCTTGTCCAGCAGGTTTTCATAATATGCCTACAAATGCTTTCTTCTGCTTCACTGTGTTTGCAGACCTATATTCTCCTTCCTTCTTGAATGCATCCCACTGTTCTGAGACAAATTTATCTGAAATTATCTGCTGTCAATCCACTCTGGTCAAATTGTATTTGATCTTATTTAAAATCAGACTTTCTCCAGTTGAGAGCTTTGATTTCAGGCCCAACCTTGTCCTGTTCCGGAATTCTGAATCTAACAGAGTTATAATTGCCTATAAAATGTCCCCCACTGATATTTCAACTACTTACCCAGCTTCCTTACTTCAAATTAAGCCCAAGACTAGCCCCTCTCTCATGTGGCTTTCTGCATGTCGGTTTAAAAAGCTGTCCTGCATACACTTTAAGAATTCAGCTCCCTGTAAACCTTTCACACTACACCTACCCCAGATGATGTTGGGGATGTTGAAATTCTATACTATCACTACCCTATTACTGCCACACTTCCTTGAAATTTGTCTACATATATTTTCGATACTGCAAATGAGACAAACGTAAACTATCTTGTCTCAGTGTTTTGCCTCAAGAAAAGTAAAAGGGTTTAGTGGCATGAGACTGCAGTCCAGAGTCATTTATCTATTAAAGGTGGTAATGTTCAGATGTATCCTAGGCTGATGTGAGAGACAAGAAGGAGATTGTAGAGGCTTTGACATTAATTTTCAATTCCTCTCTGGCTACAAGAGAATTGCCAGAGGACTGGAGGACAGCTAATGTAGTATCATTATTGGAGAAGGGTGGTAGAACTAAACCTGTAAACTGTAGGCCAGTGAGTCTAACATCAATGGTAGAGAAACTATTGGAATAAAATCTGAGGGTTAGAAATAATCTTGATTTGGAGAGGCATAGATTAATCACAGGTAGTCAACATGGCTTTGTCAGATCTGATGGGTTTAATTGAGTATTTTTGAGGAGGTGATTAGGTGTGTTAATGAGGGTAGTACAGTGATTTGTCTACATGGACTTCAGTAAGGCTTTTGAAAAGGTCAACAAGGTAGGAATCCATGCAATTAAGGGCAACTTGGCAAATTGGATTCATATTCATTTAGTGGCAGGAGGTAAAGAATGATGGTTGAAGGTTGTTTTGTGATTGGAACGCTGTATCCAGTGGCATTTAACAGGTTTGCTGCTGGGTCCCCTGTTGTTTGTAATGTGTATTAATAATCCAGATATGAATGTAGGAGGTTTGATGGTAAGTTTGCAGAAGACACAAGTTGGTAGTGTGGTAAATTGTGAAGAAGAGACCCTTGGACTACTGTTGATATGGATGGGTTGGTCAGAGGGGCAGAACAGTGGCAATGGAATTTAATCCAGGAAAGTATAACATCATGCATTTTGGGGGTACAGCAAACTTTATTTTAACCAGGTCAACAATCACATGACACCAGGTTATAGTCTAACAAGTTTATTTGAAAACACTAGCTTTTGGAGCGTTGCTCCTTCATCAGGTGTTAGTGAAAGAGGAGGTATCAAGACATGGAATTTATAAGTAAAAGATCAAAAGATCATACAACTGATGCGAATGTATGGAATAAACCCAAAATGGCTGGCTCATTCCCGCCTGTTAAATTTTTAATCAGTTAGAAAGGAGATGCAGGTTTCGATTGATTAAAATGCAAATCTCAGAATTTCTTTCAAGTCACTGCCCCAAGATAACTAAAGATTTTGTCAGTGTATACAAGAGTTGTGAGGCCTTGTTTCGAATCTGTGTTTTAATCTGGAGTCAGACTGTTTTGGAAATAAAACCAGGAATTTATAAAATGCCCCATTGACTGATTGTGTCTACAAATTGTGTGTTTTTTGAACAGAATAGAATGTGTTTGTTTTAACTAGCTCCTTATGAACTCGCACTCTTGATATACTGTCGATTCTGCTATAACGCATGTTCAGTCAATGCGAATTGGCTGTAACGTGATTGATGAATAGGGGAACACTGTTTCTAAAATGCAAACTTGTGTTGGCTATAACACGATTCCATCGGTGCACGGAGGAGTACACGTCGACATCACATGATTGTTTCGCGGGCTTTGTTGTGTTAGTGCCAAAAGAGTCTCCGCACCAGCATCACATGATCATTTTGCAGGCTTTGTTGTGAAGTGCTTTTCGTGTGAGGTACGGTATAACCTCCATCCCCTATCAAGTCGTCTTGACTTTTTTTTTCAAGGTAAAGTGTTAAATTTACTTTCTATTTCATTATTAGATACGAAGTAAACATTTATTCAAATTGTGCTATCTTTGTTAGGCTTTTGAGTGATTTTTTTTTTTGTTATGGTGGTCTGCCTGTAACCCCACTTTTCCTATAGGCCCTGTTATTTCTATAGCACAATTTTCTATAACGTAATGTTGCACAGCAACGCAACTATTGTGTTGTAGCAGAAGCGACTGCTGATAAAAATTATATACCTCAAATACAGCTAAGTTTACTGTATTATTCTGGCTGATTATTATAGTTTGTAAAATTTATTTAACTCAATGTAAATATCCTTGTTCAATCAAATGGCCATTTGAAATATCAACAGTTGATTCATTTCAAGTCAATTTCTCCTCAAATGCTACATCTTCTATGAAGCCAGAGTAATCAGTTGAGGGTGCGGGTGAGAAGGATTCCTGCCGATTAAGTTTTATTTAAGTCAAATCTGCATTACTATTTATGCGATTCATACTGTAAATAAAGTATAGCAGTGATGTGTATACCCCTGAATTGTGCTTCTATTACATTGATTATGTGGACTTCTTGATTATCCAAAATATTTGATCGGTCAGCATACTCCTGCTCCCTTAGGTGCCATTAATAAAAAGTTTACTATACTAGTAAAGAAAGAGTAAACAATGAATGGTGAGACACTAGGCTATACAGAGGATCAGAGGGACCCTGATGTGCACATCCAGCAATCCTTGAAGGTAACAGGGCAGGTGGATCAGGGGATTAAGAAGGCATATTGGACATTTTAACTTTAATAGCAATGGCATTAAATACAAAAGCAGGGAGGTTAGGATGGGGCTATTTAAGATGTTAAGTAGTCAGTGTGCAGTTTAGATTGGCATGTTATAGGAAGGATGTGACTGCACTAGAGAGGATGTAGAAGAAATTCACCAGGGTGTTACCTGGGCTGGACCATTTCAGTTATGAAGAGAGACTAGATAGGCTGAGGTTCTTTTTCTTTTGAACAGAGAAAGCCAAGGGAAGACCTGACTGAGGAGTGCAAAAATATAAATCGTAGAATCCCTACAGTGCAGAAAGAGGCCATTTGGCCCATCAAGTCTGCACCGACCCTCCAAAGAGCATCCCACCCAGACCCAGCCCCCTTCTCCATCCCTGTAACCCCATATTTACCATGGCTAACCAACCTAGCCCTCACAGGAAACTGTGGGGGTGGCATGGCAGCTCAGTTGTTAGCACCGGTGGCCCGGGTTCAATTCCACCCTCGGGTGACTGTCTGTGTGGAGTTTGCACGTTCTCCCTGTGCCTGCGTGGGTTTCCTCCGGGTGCTCTGGTTTCTTCCCACAGTCCAAAGATTGCAGGCTAGGTGAATTGACCGTGCTAAATTCCCCATATCAGGGATGTGTAGTTTAGGCGGGGATGGGTCTCGGTGGGATCCTCAGTCAGTGTGGACTTGTTGGCCAAAGTGCCTGTTTCCACACTGTAGGGAGTCTAAGAATACTAAGAAAAAACTGGAGCAGCCAGAGAAAGCCCACGCAGACATGGGGAGAATGTCTGTGTGGAGCCTGCACGCTCAGCCAAGGCTATAATTGAATCTGGGTTCCTGGTGCTGTGAAGCAGCAGTGCAAACCATTGAGTTATCATGCCACTGTGTCGCCCAAATATGACAAGCATGCTTAGGGCAGATAAGTAGACCATTTTCCCATTAGAAGAGTAAATAACCAGTGACACTGATTTAATATAAGGGGCAGGAATGTTAGAGGGGCTGTGAGGAAGAACTTCTAATCTAAAGGGTGGTGGGTATCTGGAACTGACTGCCTGGAGGGGCTGTAGAGGCAGGAAGTCTCTCAACATTCCAGAAGTATTTAGATAAGCACTTGACGCACCAAGTAAGGTTATGGTTCTGGAAATTGGGACGAAAATACTTCAATGCTTGATGATTGGTGAGGACACAATGGGCCAAAGGGACTCTTTCCATCGCTGTCAGACTCTGACTTGGTGCCATCCAGTCTTTATCTAATAACAAATCACGACTTTGCAACAGTGATCATAGCTGAACATCTAGTTGACTTTCCTACTGATTCCTTTCCTCCACTGGGTGCTGAGGATAGTTGCAGCAGCTCTGACTTTGAGTCAAACCTGGAATCTATACTTAGCCAGTCTTTATCTTGAGACCTTAACCTATTAGCAGAGTTTGATGTGTAAGTGTTCCTGTAAGTATCGCTGTACATCTCTACCAAAGATCTCACCACATAACTCAAGCAACATTTTCTTTGTGTGTAAAAATGCAATAAGACTGACTCTATATTCTGTCAAATACAATTTTAAACATTTTTTAAATATATGAATTAGGTACAGGAGCAAGAAGCTTAAGAGCTTTTAAGCTCCTTGAACCTGCTCTACCATTTAGTACACTCTCTTGGCTGATTTGATTGTAACCTAAAATCTGCATTTCCACCTAGCCTGAAGACCTTTCATCCCCTTGTTTAACAAGAATCTATTTACCTCTGTCATAAAAAAAATTCAAGGATTTGACTTTTTAGTCATTGAGCACAAGTTCCAGCCTCTCATGTCTACTATGTCAAGACTGCTCAGGATCTTGTGCTTCAACCACGTCATCTACTCTTCCAGCCTCTGCTAAAGTTTAGAAGAAGAGGGAGACACCATAATAAGAAAATTAATGCCTGAAATGTAATAGGCTATTGTAAGAATTCCATTGCAATTTGGGGGAAAAAAGGACTTTAATAATGCTACATTTGCTTTAGAAGTGTTGTGATTAATACTAGGTTGTTGTTTTTATGGCAGACATACCATCTTGGTTTTGAGTTTGGGAGGGGAGCAATAGCCCTATCCATATTCTCTTACCAATCTTTGCAGTGTCTTCTGCCCAGGTGTTTTTGCAGTATTATTAGAGAGAGAATTTACATTGTACTGGCAGGTTTGCAGATAAAATCATTCTGGCTTGAAATGCAAAAAGATAATCAAATGATGCATTATTTCATAGTACGCACAAAAACAGAAATTGCTGGAGAAAGTCTGGCAGCATCTGCTGCAGACACCTTCTGTAATTGAATGGGAAGATGCTGTAGGGTTGTTGGGAGTGGATCAGGGTGTTCCAGAAGGAACAGTCTCAGTGGAATGCTGACAGGGAGGGAAGGGGAAAATGTCCATTGGTGGCATCCCACTGGAGATGACTGTTATGATCCTTTGGATGGGAGGCTGGTGGGGTGAAAAGAGGCTGGGTGAGGGCAGAAGTGTGGGAAATGGGTTGGGCATAGCTAAAGACCCTGTTAACCGTGGTGGGGAATCCTCTGTGGAAAAAGGTGGACTTTTGAGGCCCCCTACGAGAAGTGGCATTATCACAACCGATGTAATGAAGACCGAGAAACTGGGAGAATGGAATGGCGTCCTTTACAAGAAGCAGGGTATGAGAATGTATAGTTAACGTAGCTGGAGATGGTGTGTTTGTAATTGGTATTGTTGGCTAGTCTATTCCCAGAAGTGGAAATAGATGTCAAGTAAGGGAAGGTTGGATTCAGAGATCAACCATGTGAAGATGAGAGCAGGGTGGAAATTGGAAACAAAATTGAATTTTTTTATTTCCAATTCCAGACAAGGGAGGGAAGCAGCTGATGATGTCATCAATGTACCGCCACCAGACACTCCTTCCCCTCCCCTGTCAGTATTCTGTAGGGATTGCTCCATCCAGGACACGCTGACCCACTGCTTAACTCCCATTGTGCCTTCCCATGCTGTCACAGAAGGTGTGACACTTGCCCATTTGCCTCCGCCCTCCTCCCTCCTCACTATCTATGGCACCTTGCAGGTGAAGCAGTTATTTACCTGTACTTCACTCAATCTAGTCTACTGTATTCATTGCTCACAATATGGTCTGCCACATTGGAGAGATGAAGCAGACTCGGTGACCACTTTGCTCAATTCCACTTGTGGACCACTTTGTCCATAAAAATGATCCCAAGCCTCCAGTTGCTTGCCAGTTCAACATGGCACAGAGTTCTCTGGCTGACATATCTGCCTTGGGCAGTGCTCCAACGAGGCCCAGTGCAAGTCAGAAGAGCAACACCTCACCTTCCACCTTTCAACCTTTCACTAATATCATTGATCTGGTTGTAGTCTCAATTCCAGCATTATGCTGTATATCCCAGTTTGCCTGTCTTGTTAGTACTATTGCCGAATGGTGTCTAGCCTCCTTGGTTTACAATAGTAATTTGGACATATTGCATCATAAAGTACAGACTTTGAGGTTGTAGTCTGTCACCAATCTCTCCAGAATAATTAGGAAATATCTTTTTTAAATGTGGGCGTCACTGTTAATGCCAGTATTTGTTATCCATTCCTAACTACCCTTGAAGATGGTGGTGACCCCTCTGTACGGTGTAGAATTTTGATCCCACTGTTCCAAGTCAGGATGATGTGTGGCTTGGTGGGGAAACTCGCAGAAGGTGATGTTCCCACGTGTTTACTGCTCTTGTCCGTCAAGATGACGGAGGTCACAGAACTTTTTTTTGTTGAAAATTTAATGGCAGTGCTGCACTGGTCTTGGGTTTGGGTGGTACTGTCCCAAATGAGCATTGGTGAATTGCTGGAGTGTATCTTTGTGTATTGCACATACTGCTGCCACTGTATGTCAGTGGTGAAGACATTGAATGTTTAGATTGATGGATGAGGTATGAACTGCTTTGTCCTGGTGTTGATGTTGAGCTTCTTGAGAATTGGAGCCCTACTTACCCATACAAGCTGATAGTATTCCCTCCTGCTCTTGTTGAATTCGGACTAATGCCTTGTAGAGAGTGGACAGGTCTATTCATAGTATTCCAACTATTAAAGGGTGGGACATTATTTTTAGACCTAATGCTAATTTCCTGTTAATAAGGTCAGAGTGGTACAAGATGTTGAAGTAAAATTTATCTGTGTAATAAGTTCAGATTTTGCAATAAGCAAAGACAACATGTTTAAGAGACAGACCCGTGCACTTGTCTGGACATAGAATTTGTCATTGTATGGCTGTGGGTGACTGGCGAAGTATTGAGTAATGTAGAAAGATGAGAAAAGGGAAAATAATTAATAATCATCTCACAACTGTCAGGAAGAAATAGTTCTGTTTGAATTTTCGCAGCCCCTATATTTGCACAATTTGTCTGCTTGTTCCTATCTATTTCATCCCTTTTTAGCATGAGCTGACCCTAACACTAATGAATGAACCCTCTGGGTCACACTTCACTGGGTATCATGCTGGAAATCAAGCCCCATTACTCATGGAGTCATCACAATAGTTAAAGATTTTATTAAAGTCTGCAAAATTCCCCAATTTACCTGTCACTTTAGACTGAATTAATAGTGTTGACCAGGTTTCTGTACTTAACCAGAATTACCATTTATTACAAATAAATAGACTCTAATTACAGGGAAACAGTTCAAACTGTAACCCCCTTATTAACCTTCACATACCCACAGAAAGACACAAAAACATTGCTATTGTGGCTGGAGGGATAAATTGGGGATACAGTTCAATGGTCCCCATCAACAGGGTTGCCTGATGTGATCCTTTTGGTTTGTCAGCACTTGCTGTTTCTTGATCTCTCCCAGGTATTTTTGCTTGCTTGCAGGATGCACAGAGTGATCACTTTGCACTTCTCAGCACTTAAGCTTATCTGCTACATATCCACTAATACATCAACTTGTCTATGTCTTTTTACATTCAGCTTGCATACACACATCATGGTTAAACTCACATTAGGCCATTTGGCTGGAAGGTGCGTTGGATTACCTGCTGAAGGCCATTATATGAGAATAAGATCCTTTTAATAACTTCATGCTCTATTTTGAAACATAAGAGAATTGAGTTTGGGAAGGGAGCAGAAATCTGTTGTTTCCTGTCCAGCTGCATGTTAGGACAAATGCTGCCTTCAGGAAGAGTGGGATTATAATGTCTGGATTGCTGGATTGAAGTTGATAGCACTGGGTTAACAAATCCCTGTTACCTGCACATTTTCTGTATGTATATCTAGTTGACGAATTTACTAACCATGCACCTGATGCATGTTGCCTTTATCAGTTTGACCATCAAAGATTGAGGGTGAATATATTCCTTTGTATTTGAAGTGCATCAAAGCACTTCTTAATCTTATAGTCTTAAACAGTAATTGATTTGTGAATCCAACATAAGGATTTATTCAAGTCTTAGGAAAATTCTGGTAGAATCATTGGCATGTTTTTCTGAGAGTAATGTCTCAAATCTGACGTTTGTAGCGGGGGAGCATGCAGGAAATTGAAAGCAACGATGAAAATGTTAAAATTGTGGTGTTGTCCGATTTTTAGGAGCTAGTTTAGCTCAGCAAACACAAGTGATGGGCTATCAGACTTGCTGTTCATAGAATGTCAATAGCACAGTTTTGGCTAAGTTTAAGTGTATTTCTTTACATCTAAAATGTTTCTGCAAACAGGTTGTAAAATCAATGCCATCCTAATTGAATGCAAAGTAAAGAGATTGAATGAACATATCGTTGTGTAAAATGCTTTATACATAGCATTTGGCAATAAACCAAATGGTTGTAAAATGAAATCTTCCTGTTTACTCCTTTTTGTGCAGACTCGTGTCTTTTTTTTTCCCATGCAGTTGAGTGTTGATTATTGACCAGCTTATGTGAGCTAAACACGATATCTGTTTGAATATCGTTCGTCGGTACTGCTGGAATTGCATTGTATCTTTTGCCTAAATGTCTCTAGTGGATTTGGGGAAGAAACTATTAGAGGCTGCACGAGCAGGCCAAGATGATGAGGTCCGTGTCTTAATGTCCAATGGTGCTCCTTTCACAACAGACTGGGTAAGTAGAGTATCTATACTTACATTTCATGTGTTTTGAACAGAGCCATAGAGTCATTCAGCATGGAAAAAGATCCTATGGTCCACCTATTCCTTGCCGATTGTTCCCAAACTAAACTAGTCCCGCTTGCCTGCATTGGCCCATATCCCTCCAAACCTTTCCCAATCATGTACTTGTCCAAATGTCTTTTAAATGTATGTTACTGTACCTGCATCCACCACTTCATCTGGCAGTTCATTCCACATGTGTATATTTTAAAAAAAACACTTGCCCCTCATCCTTTTCAAAACTTTCTCCTTACCTTAAAAATATGCCCCCTAGGTTTGAACTCCCCCCACCCTAGGGAAAGGACCTTTGCTATTCACTTTATCTATGTCTAACATGATCTTGTAGATCTCTACAGGGTCACTCCTCGACCTCCTACGCTGTAATGGGGAAAAAGTCCCATCCTATTCAGCCTATTTTTATAACTCAGACCCTCCATTCCCAGCACCATCCTGGTAAATCTTTTCTGAACCCTCTCCGATTTAGTAATACCCTTCCCATCGTGGGATCACCAGAATTGTACTCTGTACTCCAGAACAGGCCTCACCAACATCCTATACAACCTCAACATGACATCCCAATTCCTATACTCAATGGTCTGAGCAACGAAGGTAAGTGTGCTAAATGCCGCCTTAACCTCCCTGTCTACCTGTGACACAAATTTCAAAGAATTATACACTTGAACCCTTGGGTCTCTCTGTTCTAATGCACTTTTTGTAATTGGTGTTTTGCTAAGTGACCAAAATGAGTCAGAAATGAACATTGAGCTGAGTGGAGAGAGAAAAGCTTCACTTGTATGGCAAGTTACCATAGTTATGGTATTGAACCAGCAAAGGTCCATGAATTCCAATTGCACCAGTGTCAAATAGTAAATTGAACTCCATAAAAATGGCCCACGCACCAAGGTGTTTCACATGATTCAATTCCATCCGGATTCACTTCTAGTGCCTTCAGTCCCCAGTGAAAGATGGCTAGGACGTGCATCCTAAGAATATATAAGCAAATCTGTGGGTGCTATTGGGTGTAGCACAATTTGCCGCCTGAATATCTGAAATAAGTAAAAATCTAGTTTACATAATATATCTTGCTACAAGTATGTCAATGTTGATACTTTTATGGATGCAATGAAGGAAGACACTTGAGATAACATAAAGCATAGACTTCTTCAGAGTAACAGCAACTACATTTATTCAATGGTACGATTTTGCTGTTGTTTTAGTGAAGGCTGGTATACATCATTAACAATGAGGTGTATTCATGAGTGAGGTGATGGCCTAGTGGTATTATTGCTGGACTGTTAATCCAGAGACCGATAATGTTCTGGTGGCCCAGGTTTGAATCCGCGGCAGATGGTAGAAGTTGAATTCGATAAATATCTGGAATTAAGAATCTAAGGATGACCGTGAATCCATTGTTGATTGTTGGAAAAACTCATCTGGTTCACTAGTCTCCTTTAGGGAAGGAAACTACCATCCTTACTTGGTCTGGTCTAAATCCAGACCCACAGCAATGTGGTTGACTCTTAACTGCCCTCTGTTTAATTAGGGATGGGCAATAAATGCTGCCTAGCCTGTGAATGAATTTTTTAAAAATTCAATAATAGTCATACAGCACTGAAACAGATCCTTTGATCCAAGTTGTCCATGTCGACCAAGTTTCCCAAGCTAATCTAGTCCCACTTGTTTGCGATTGGCCCCGTGTCCCTCTAAACCTTTCCTATTCATGTACCTGTCCAAATGGCTTTTAAATGTTGTAACTATACTTGCCTCTACCACTTCCTCTGGCAGTTCATTCCACATACAAACCACCCATTGTGTGAAAAAGTTACACCTCTGGTCCTTTTTAAATCTTTCTCCCCTTGCCTTAAAAATATGCTACCTAGTTTTGAACTCCCCAACCCATGCCCTTCACGATTTTATAAATCTCTGTAAGGTCACCCCTCAACCTCCTATGCTCCAGTGAAAAAAGTCCCAGTCTGTCCAGCCTATTTTTATAACTCAAGCCCTCCATTTCTGGCACCATCCTGGCATATCTTTTCTGAACCCTCTCCAATTTAAGAATATCCTTCCAATAGCGGGGCAACCAGAGCTGTACACAATACTCCAAAAGTGGCCTCATCAACGTCCTCATCTCAACATGACGTCCCTACTCTTACACTCAATGATGTCAGCAATGAAGGCAAGCGTGCTAAACGCCACCTTCACCACCCTGTCTACCTGTGATGCAACTCTCAAAGAATTATGTACCTGAATTCCTAGGTGTCTCTGTTTGACAGCATTACCCAGGGCCCTACTATTAATTGTATAAGTCCTACCCTTGGTTATTTCACCAAAATGCTATATCTCACATTTATCCAAGTTAAACTTCATGTTCAACTTGGTCCAGTTGATCAAGATCCCTTTGTAATCTTAAATAACCTTCTCACTGTAGACTATACCATCAAATTTAGTGTCATTAGAAATCTTACTAACCATGCCTCCTAAATTCTCATCAAAATCGTGTATATAAATGACAAACAGTGGACCCAGCACCGATCTTTGCTGAACACTACTGGTCACAGTCTCCAGTCTGAAAAACAACTCTCCACCACCTGCCTGTTCTCCTACCGTGAAACCAATTTTGTATCTAATTGGCTAGCTCTCCCTGAACCCAATGTGATCTAACTAATCAGTCTACCATGCAGAACCTTGTCAAAGTCTGTATTAAGGTTCATGTTATGACATTTATCGCTCTGCCTTCATCAATCTTTTTTCGTTACATTCTCAAAAAACTCGAGTCTGTGAGACAATTTCCCATGCACAAAACCATGCTGACTATCCCTAATGAGTCCTTACCTCTCTAACTGCATATAAATCCTGTCTGTCAGAATCCCCTCGAACAATGTGCCCACCACTGATGTCAGACTCACCAGGCTTCTCCTTACATCCCTTCTTAAACAAAAGCACAACATTACCCACCCTCAAGTCATCCGGCACCTCACTTGTGGTTGTAGATGATACAAATATCTCTGCTAAGGGCCCTGCAATTTTCTTCCCTTACTTCCCTGAATGTCCTGGGATACACTTGGTTCCAGAGATCTATCCTCCTTTGTCTTGTTTCAAGACCTCCAGCACCACCTATGCTGTAATGTGGATTATTTTCAAGACATTAGTATTTATTTCTCTGAGTTCCCTAGTCTCCATATCTTTCTCAACAGTAAAAACTGATATGAAGTATTTGTTTAGTATCTCTCCTATCTCCTGTGGTTCTACACGTAGACAATCTCATTGATCTTTAAAGGGCCCTATTCTCTCCCTAGTTACTCCCTTGCACTTAATGTACTTGTATAATCTCTTTGGATTATCCTTAACCTTGTCTGCCAATAGTATCTCATTACCCCTTTTTTGCCCTTGTGATTTTTCTCTTAAGAATGTCCCTACACCCCTTGTACTCTTCAAGAGATTCACTTGATCCCAGTTTTCTATACCTGACATATGCCTACTCCTTATTCTTGACCAGAGCCTCAACATCTTTATTCATCCGTTGTTCCCTACTCTTACCAGCCTTACCCTTCACTCTAACAGGAACATAATGTCTCAATTCTTGTTGTCTCTTTTTTGAAAGCCTCCCGCTTGTCAGTCATCCCTTTACCTGTGAACAGTCTACTCCAATCAACTTTTGAAAGTTTGTCTCATACCGTCAAAATTTGCCGTACTCTAATTAAGAACTTTAACTTTTATACAAGGCCTATTCTTTTCCAAAGCTATTTTAAAACTAATAGCATTATGATCACTGTCCCAAAGTGCTCCCAATCTAACACTTGCCCTGCCTTATTTTCGAAGAGAAAGTTAAGTTTTTTGCCCTTTCAGTAGTGGGTACATTTACATATTGATAAAGAAAATTATCTTGAACACAACTAACAATTCCTCACCATCCAAGCTCTTAACAATTTGGCAGTCCCAATCTATGTTTGGAAAGTTAAAATCCCCTACTTTTATAACCCTATTATTCTCGTGTATATCTGCAATCTCCCTGCATATTTTCTCCTCAGTTTCCCTCTGACTATTGTGGGGTGGGCTATAGTACAATCCCATCAAGGTGATCATCCCCTTATTTCTCAGATCCATCAATGTAGCTTCACTGGACTATCCCTCAGAAATATCATCTATAAGTATAGCATAACGTGTTCCCTCATCAAAAACACCACTCCCCTCCCCTCCCCTCCCCTCCTCTCTTGCCTCCCTTTATATCCTTCCATAGCATTTATACCCCAGGACATTGAGATGCAGTCCTGTCCCTCCCTTAGCTATTACAGAAATACGACTATCATGTTCCTGTCCCATGTTCCCATATATGCCCAGAGTTCTTCAGCTTTACCTGTAAGACCCCTTGCATTGAAATAAATGCAGTTTAATTCTTCAGAGTTAACCTCATCCTCTGACTTGCTCTTGTTTGTCTTTTTTCTAATTAACTCGATCTCTTTAACTTCAGAACTATCCTCATCGGTTTTTTAAAAAATTTTCACTACTACTTAGGATCCCCCAGTTCCCCTCCTTTACTAGTTCAAGGCTCCCAAATAGAATTAGCAAATCTCCCTGCCAGAAAATTGGTCCCTCTGCACTTCATTCTGCTTCATGTTCTCAATAAAATTATTTTCCTATAATAAACTAAAGTGCTGCAGAAAGTCAGATGTTTGGAGGAATCTGTGGAGAGAGAAAAAGTTCACTTTTGGAGTCCAATATGAGTCTTCAGAACTGAATGGGACTGGAAAATGATGTTTGTTTTTATACTGTTGACAGAGGGGAGGAGCAAGTGGAGCAGATGATGAGGGTGCCCAGTGGAAAATGGTTGTAAAGTTACCAAAAACACTCCGTTGGCCTTTTGTTCTGGGGTCCCTCACTATCTGTTCCACTTATTCCTTCTCCCCTCTGTCAACATGATAAAAATCATTATTTCCAGCTCTTTTCGATTCTGAAAAAAGTTGTATTGGACTTAATGTTAACTCTGCTTCTCTGTCCACAGTTCTGCCATACCTACTGAGTTTTACCAGCATTTTCTGATTTAATTTCAGATCTCCAGGAACCACTGTAGTTTGTGTTGATTTTAAGTTATTTTCCTAGATTGTTGATTAAAGCAAGTGTGCTGCCTTTTTATGCAAAACAAAAATATATAGCTGTGTGGATGATGGTGAGGAGGTTAGCTGTACACTGCAGGCAGGTATCTGTGAATTGGTCAGGTGGACAGGTGAGTGGCAAATAGATTTGTATCTAGTGAAGTGAGGTGAGGCATTTGGGAAGATTAAACAATGCAATGAAACACATAATAAATGAGAGAATACTAAAGTGTAAAGGAGTGAACTTCCATGGTCTCTGAAGGCCAATGAGATGGTTAAGAGAACATATGGAATCCTTTCCTTTTTATTAGCTGAAGTATAGCATGTAAGAACAGGGAGGTTATGCTGGAACTGTATCAATCAGTAGTTAGGCCATGACTGTGTGTAGTTCCTGTCTTTCTTTCTTTCTTTCTTTCTTTATTCATAGAATCTGGACATCGCTGGCTGAGCGAGCACTTATTGCCTGGAAGACAGTTAAGTGTCAGCTACACAGTTGTGGCCAGACCAGGCAGGGATGGCTGTTTTCTTCCCTGAAGGACATTAGTGAACCAAATTAATTTTTTTGACAATCAACAACAGTTTTATGATCATCATTTGACTCTTAATTCCAGATTTGTATTGATTCAAATTCCGCCAAACACCATGGAGAGATTTGCAGAACCTGAGTCTCTGGATTAATATTCTAGTGATAATACCATTTAGGCCATCACTTCCTCACGAGGTCACCTTATTACAGAAAGGATCTAATTGCATTAGAGAGGGGACCAAGGAGATTTATAAGGATCTTGCCAAGATTAGAAAGCTGTCACTATCAGGAAAGATTTGATAGACTCGGCTTCTTCTCATTGGAACAGAAAAGGCAGAGGGGGCTTTGATTTGAGGTGTAGAAAATTTAAGGTGCTTGGGTAGAGAGGAGGGAAGGACCTGTTTAGCTTATCAAAGATATTAGTGACCAGAGGCATAAATTTGAAATAATTTGGTAGAAGAATTGGAGGGAAGTTGGTAGGGCTCTGGAACTCGCTGCTTAAAGGTAGCAGAGGCAGAAACACCCAACTCATTTCAGAGTTGTCTGGAAATGTTGTGAGTGACATGGATGAATTGTGGTCTTCTCTTTGTTCTTTATTTTTTTTTAATGGTAAACTTGAAGTGTACAGCTAACCTCCTCACCATCATCCACTTTATTTTTTTTAATGGTAAACTTGAAGCAGCATTAAAATCTATAAATTATGAACTAATATAGTATTTTCATGCTTTTATAAATAACTCCTATTTAGTGACTTGGATAATGTTATGGCATCTGATATTGGAAATGTTGAATGCAAAGCTCACGGGGCATGAATATTCATTTTTAAATATTCAAGCAGTCGAAATCAAATAAGGCCCCTTGTGTGAAATTATAGTTTTCATACAACTTTTGAGAAGCTTGGCTTCATTGCATTTAAGATACTGAATCACTTCATCTCATCTACAAAATCATTGCTGTAACTGAAATAGGTGGGGATGTTGTCATTCTTTTGTTGGCTGTTTTGTAATCCGTTTTTTTTTTCCTGATGTTACAGCTGGGAACATCACCCCTTCACTTGGCAGCTCAGTTTGGTCACTATTCTACAGCAGAGGTGCTGCTTCGAGCTGGAGTGAGTCGGGATGCGAGGACCAAAGTGGACAGAACGCCTCTGCATATGGCAGCATCAGAAGGCCATACCAGCATTGTTGAAGTGCTTGTTAAGGTAATGTTAGAAAAATAATGGTGAACAATGTCAGCCTTGGCTTGGTGTTATGCTGTATGACTTCTGTGACAGCAGCTATTGGTTCTGTTTCCACCCTATAAAGACATTGACACATAATTTCTTGTTCGTTGTGTTGTACTGAGAGAGTGCTGATTTGTTGAAAGTGCAGCATTTTGGGAAGACATTGGTGGAGGCTCCACTAGCCATCACCAATGATGTAAAAAATTTCATTGCAGTATTTGGGAAGAAATCCCCTACTCTTCATATGAATGTAATAAATAGGAACAGGAGCGGCCATCTGGCCCCTTGACTCTGCTGTGCCATGGCTGTCTTTTGGTGGACTCGGCTCCACTTACCCGCCTGCTCACCATAACCCTTAACTCTTTTACTGTTCAAAATCTATTCATCCTTGCCTTGAAATCATTCAACGAGGTAGCCTCAGCTACTTCACTAGGCAGGAAATTCCACAGATTCACAACCCTTTGGGTGAATAAGTTCCTCCTTAACTTAGTCTTAAATCTGCTCCCCTTTATTTTCGAGGCTATGCCCTCTAGTTCTAGCATCACTTGCCAGTGGAAACAACTTCCCACTTCCATCTTGTTTATTCCCTTCATAATTTTATATGCCCCTATAAGATCCTACTGCCTCATTCTTCGAAATTCCAATGAGTATAGTCCAGGGTCTACTCGATCTCTCCTCCATAAGCCAATCCTGTCAACTCCAGAATCAACCTAGTGAACCTCCTCCGCTCCCTCTCCAGCGCCAGTACATCCTTTCTCAAGTTAGGAGACCAAAACTGTACACAGTACTCCAGGTGTGGCTTCACCAACACCCTATACAGCTGCAGTGTATCGTAGGAGCAAATTGTTACAGATCCTGGAATCTGTACAGAAAACAAAGAATTCTGGAGATCACAGTGGGTCAGGCAGCACCCATAGAGAGAGAGCAAGCTAATGTTTTTAGTCCAGATGACTTTTCATCAGAGGTCTGATTTCCAGCATTTTTTATTTGTTTCAGTGCAGCATATCCTCCCTGTTTTTAAACTCCATCCCTCTAGCAATGAAGGACAATATTCCATTTGCCTTCTTAATTACCTGCTGCACTTCCAAGCCAACTCTGTGATTCATGCACAAGGACACCCAGGGTCCCTTTTTCACTAATGCCTAAGCTGACATTTTCCCTTCAATCCATCTCCTTAAAAATTTAAGCAGAGATGAGATTCTCAGATAGTGGGACCATGCTCTGTGCAAAGTGATTGCCATTTTTCCTTCATTACAACAGGGATTAGCTATCAAAGTGTGCTGAATTTGCTGTGAGGTTATTTGAGATATCCTAAAGTCAAGCAAGGCATAATAGAATTGCAAGCTTTTCATTATTTGGACATAACCCCATTGTGAGCAAACTAAACCTCATTGACTGACTGAGCAGGTTTCAACATTATTTCCTATGCTTTATGACCTAAGAATCAGTGTAATAGCCATTTACTGAACTACCTCCCAGGTTTGAAAGTCGCAGTCGTGACCAGAAGTGAGCTGGACTCTGTAATTGGGATGTGATCTAATCATTTATAATTGGGAAAGATTTCACCATATTGTGTTGAATGTTTGTTGTTTTGGAATTTAGTTCTGGAGATTTCTATCTGGAGTAGGTGAGTAACCAAACCAGATTTTACATTTAATGACCTCCAATGAATATTTAAAATCTGTGAAGTAGCGCTCATGGTGATCTGGTGAAGCTGTTTCATCCAAGGAAATTACTTAGCTCTTCGCCCCCATTAGCAGTAAAACAAATGATTTTGATTATGTTACAGTATTCAGTTTTTCACTGTAGTTTGGCATTTTAAAACTTGTTGAGTTGAGTATATTAAAATGAACTTGAATCTTGATAAATAGATTATTAAACTTGTTTTTATCTCTAAGTATGGTGGGATGTCACTTTGAGCCTGATCATCACAATGATGACCTCTTTGGCCATTTTGGGCAGGAGACAGGTTGGAGTTGTTGGTTGGTTCACCAAGTTGACTGGTTTTTGTGCAAACATTTCATCCCCCTTCTAGGTGATGTCCTCAGTTCTGTCTAGCCTCCGTTGAAGCAGGAAACAACAGTTTATTCAGCAGATTAGCATCTCCATAATAAAACCCTTGCTGTTCAATGCTTCAGCCTTCTGGTCCTTCTTGTGACTTAACACGAAGGCAATTGGCATTGAGAGTAAGATCAGTGCCAAAATAACTTACCATGTGCTCTACCCTGAAAGAACACTGAGTAACAAGGGAAATGCCTGAGCAAGGAGTGTAGACTTGAAGAAACTGGCAGCCTCAAAAAATGACTTGTTTTAAACAGGAAGAAGTAAAGTAGTGCTAAACTTTTTGTGGTACATTGTGCTAGGTGGACCCTTCCTATTTTAACAAGAATAGTGGGAGATTTTAGCACCACCACTGCACCCTGTGGTGAAAATACAGAGAGCTGGAACTCTAACACAGAGATTCCATTATTTTGTTCAAGCTAACAAAATAGTCAAAGGACACAGAAGGATATAGATTGCAGATTTGGGCAGAGAAATAGCAGATGGAATTTAATCCAGACAAACACAAGGTGATGCATTTTGGAAGATCAAATTTGGGTGCGAATTATACAATAAACGGCAGAACCCTTACGAGCATTGACCATCGGGGTAGCGTCCTAAGTCCAACCATCTTCTGCTTCATCAGTGACCTTCCCTCCATCATGAGGTCAGAAGTGGGGATGTTCGCTGATTGCGCAGTGTTCAAATGCAACAAGATGTGGACAATATCCAGGCTGACAAGTGTCACACGAATGACCATCACCAATAAGAGACAATCTAACCACTGCCCCTTGACATTCAACAGTATTACCATCACTGAATCACCCATTATCAACTTCCTGGGGATTATCATTGATCAGAAACTCAACTGGACTCGCATAAATGCAGTGGCTACAAGAGCTGGTCAGAGACTAGGAATACTGTGGCGAGTAACTCACCTCAGGACTCCCCAAAGCCTATACACTATCTATGATGCACAAGTCAGGAGTGTGATGGAATACTCCCCACTTGCCTGGATGGGTGCAGCCCCAACAACACTCGAAGCTTGACACCATCCGGGACAAAGCAGCCCGCTTGATTGGCACCACATCCACAAACATCCACTCCCTCCACCACTGAAGCTCGGTAGCAGCAGTGTGTACTATGTACAAGATGCACTGGAGAGATTCACCAGGGATCCTGAGACAGCATCTTCCAAACCCATCACCACTTCATTCTAGAAGGACAAGGGCAGCAGATACATGGGAACACCACCACCTCCAAGCTCCCCACCATCCTGACTTGGAAATATATTGTCGTTCCTTCACTGTTAGGTTAAAATCCTGGAATTCTGTTGGTAATGGCATTGTGGATCAACCCACAGCAGATGGATTGCAGCGGTTCAAGAAGGCAGCTCACCACCACCTTCTCAAGGGGCACCTAGGGATGGTCAATAAATGCTGGCCCAGCCAGTGACGCCCAGATCTCTCAAATGGAAAAAAAAATTTAAAAATGGCAGAGGCATCCGGATGTACAGGTCTACAGATCCCTGAAAGTAGCAATGCCAGTGGATAAGATGGTCAAGAGGCATACTGTATGTTTGCCTTCATCGGCTAGGAGATCGAATGTAAAATTTGGCAAGTTATGTTATAACTGTACAGAACTTTAGTTAGGCCAAATGTGGAATATTGTGTGTACTTATAGTTGTAACACTACCAGAAGGACATGGATGCTTTGGAGAGGGTGCAAAGAAGGCTTACCAGGATATTGCCTGGTCTGGAGCATTTTAGTTGTGAAGAGAGGTTGGATAAACTCAAATTTCTTTTACTGGAAAGATGGAGGCTGAGGGGCGACCCAATTTGAGATCTACAAAATTATGGGAGGCATATTGAGGGAAAAACCATTGACTGTCCACCCTGAGTGGACACGGAGGGCACAAATTCAAGGTGAGAGGGGGAAACTTTAGGGGAGAAGTGCAGGAGAATTTTTCACCCAGAGAGTGATGGCTGTCTAGAATGCATTGCCAGTTGAGGTAGTGGAAGCAGGCATGTTAGCAATGTTTAAGGCATATCTTTGTTAGCCTCCTGTTCATGGATCTGTTGAGGGATGGATAGTTTATGGGCAATAAGTAGCAGGTCTAAAGAAGGATTAAGAATCGGTACAGGCTTAGTGTGCCGAAGGGCCTGTTACTGTGCTGCATTTCATTGCATATTATAAACTTGAAGCAGGTAGATTTGTCCTTGTGCTTGAGTATAATGGGAGGATTAACTTTTAACCTCCTGAGCTGTCTGGTCTAGCTCGAGTAACTGGGTTTCTAAACTTGAGAAATGAGGATTGTACGGAATTGTTTTTCATCAAAACTGTGTGCTTGTTGAAAGGTTCAGATTCCACAAACATAACCAGCATCTTGGTGAATCTACCTCCCAGTTTGTAGCAATTTTAAAGAAGTTGGATACAACTTAAATGATATTCTGTTTCAGACTGGTGTGTGGTGTAATGTGTGAAAGTTACTGATGGTAAGGAACCTAACCCTGAAGAAAGCTCTGAATAAGTAATCTCCATGGAAAACTAGCAGCCATGGAAGTTCAACGGCTATACTTGAACATTAGAGTTCACAAAATGACAGTGGAGAGATGAGCACCGATGCAAACTCAACTGCCATCAGTGTAATGCAGCAGTAACCTGTGTGTATAATGAAGCTACATGTAGAAACTGTGGAAAGAAAAGACACATTAAACAGTGTGTTTGAGGAGAAACATGAACAACATTCAGTACAGCAAAAGTACGGAAACCAAGAGTACAAAAATGGCATGAGAAAAGCCCAGACTTTCCATCCAAAGAGGAGCTGTTTTTAAACGTATTGGCCATTGCTGGCAACACTAATAGATACTGGGCCATTCCCTTACTGAATAGCAAACCAGTAAAAACGGAGGTGGACATCAGAGAGGCAGTTTCATTGATTCATTTTTTTTTTCCTTGGTCCAATATTGAGCAGTTTGTGATTCGTACACATGACAATATTGTCTAGGTCTCACTACTCCTATAAAGACATGCGTAAACCATTTTACACTTATCACAAGAAGCTTGCTCCCTGCAGTCAGTTCAGTCACTCTACCCCAAGGTGAGCTTCCCAAACAGGTAATCTCCCATGCCATTCTCAAGGGCTCCCAGTCTCTTCAGGTCAGTTATGTAATGTCCCATCTCTTGGTCCTCTTCACTTGCTCATCCAAGTGACGTCTCCAGGAAGTCAAAGATGAGGGTCTGTGTTGCCAGAGGAGAGTTTGTGCAGATCTCAGAGACTCTGGTTCACATCCCACTCCATCTACAGAGCCTTTTGCATTGCCTCCAGACCATTGCTCCACTCTTCCTGCTCTGGCTTCTTGATGTCCTGCACGAGGACTCTGCCTCCACGTTTGCTCGAGAATTCCATCAGTTTTTTGGCATGTTTCCATCCCTCGTGGGACTGCTCCTGAAAGAACGCAAAGTGATGCAGGGCAACATTATTCTGGTTAAAGTAGGAGGATATGGAGAAGTAAACATAGGAAGAATAGAGCTCCAGACTGATCTGCTTGTTAACCGCATCTGTGAAGTCACTGTGGTAGTTTTGATGCAGCTGGGAGGCCATCTCGCTATTACTGCTCACTATCACCTAGAAAACTCTAGAACTGCTGGCAGTTTCTTTGATACCTGAAAGCGTGTGTCAGAATCAGCTGAGTCCCATTGTGCTGCACCCCTCCTAACTTCTACTCAGAGGCAAATGGTGCCATTAAGGGGTTGTATCAATGTGAATATTCAGTGATACATTTATACTGAAAATTTGTCCTTGCACATTGTCAAAAGAAATTCACCACCTTTTATTGGGAAGAATGTGGTTGGAGAAAATCAAAGTCAAACTCAACTGGGCTGAAATAAATCGCTTGTCAGATTCTGAGACTGATCTATCGCAAATTGTGAAGAAATATGCCATTGTTTTCGATGGGGATCTGGGAAGCATTGAAAAGATCAAATTGAAAATCAAGGATGAGAATGAAGCAAAATGTTGCAAGGCTAAATCAGTGCCTTATGCAGTCAGACAAAATGTTGAGGCAGAATTAGAGGCTGGTCAAGACTGGAATCCTTGAACCCATAAATATGACTGAGTGGGCTATGTCTATCATACAGTGTTGAAGAAAGATGGATCAGGGCACATCTATAGTGATTTTAAGGTTACTATTAATCCAGTACTGTGCTGAGCAGTATGCTTTTCCTTTATTTGAAGACCTAGTTGCTGGATTAGCTGGAGGTCAGCTTTTGAGCAATACAGATTTTGGTCAAACCTGAGTTACAGAAATATTTGATTGTAACACATACAGAACTATTCACTTTCCTGGCCTGTCCGAGACCTTCTGCAGCCTTCCTGCTTCCTCAGCAGTACCTGTCCCTTCACCTATCTTTGTCATCTGCAAACTTAGCGACAATGCAAGAATGGTTTTTAAATGCTTCCCAAACATATAGTCATTGTCATATGGCATGGAAACCGACCCTTCAGTCCAATCAGTCCACATCGACCGTGTTCCCACCTAAACTAGTCCCACCTGCCTGTGTTTAGCCTATATTCCTCCAAACCTTTTCCTATTCATGTGCTTTATCCAAATGTCTTTTAAATGTTGTAACTGTACCCACATCCACCACTTCCTTTGGTGGTTCATCCCACACACAAACCACTCTGTGTTTTAAAATTTAAAAATTGCCCTTCATCCTCCTGACTTCCCACTAATCTTCACCACCTTGTATACTTTTTCTTTTGCTTTTATTCTGTCCCTGACTTCCCTTGTCAGCAATGGTTGCATCATCCTTCCATTAGTATGTATTTTTCCTTCCTTGGGATGAATTTCCAAGGTCCTCCGGAATTACCCCCAGAAACTCATGCTATTACTGCTCCACCATCTTCCCGTCTAGGCTCCCTTTCCAGTCCACTGTGGCCAGCTGATCCCTCTTGACTTTGTAGTTACCTTTACAAGGCTGAAGTATAAATAGCAAGAGATTTATTATGGAGATGTTCCCACTACAGGCAGCAAGCTTAGAAAGAGCTGTTTGTCAGCCTAAAATGGCCAATGATATCATAATTATATCACTAGATTGGACTCTTAAAGTGATAATCTACCATACTTGCGCAAATACACAATATCCCTCCATGTTTATATCCAAAGGCCCTGTGCTGAAAATATTCACAACATTTACAAATATACTATAACAGTCAGTAGGTTAGACATTCCAGAGGACGTTGATTCACGTGTGGCTATTGGTGCACCCCAGCGCCTGTTTATTTTCTTTGTTTACTTTAACCATTTTTAGATGTACAAAGGAACATTCATCGTGACACTCTGCATCATTATCAGCTACACGTAGTGTTGGACATTACCTTTTGTATTTAGGGACTTGTAGAAAAGTGTAGCAAATGGAAGGATCATTGTAAACTAGCAAAACAGAGAGTAAGTTCAGAGGATCTGCGATTGGTGTAACAGGATACTTTCACCATGCAAATTTCATTTTATTTGCACAATTTTATGCAATCAGAAGGACAATAAGTGTCTGTTTTCCCACAGGTCGTTTTTTTTTCCCCCTGACACACATTCTCCCCTTACTTGACAGAATGGAGCTGACATAAATGCAAAGGATATGCTTAAGATGACGGCCCTTCACTGGGCAGTGGAGCATAGTCACCAAGATGTGGTTGAGCTCTTGATAAAATATGGAGCTGATGTTCACACACCAAGTAAATTCTGCAAAACAGCCTTTGATATAGCAGTGGACAATGAGGATGAAGAATTGATTTTACTGCTTCAGGTAATTAGTTAATAGAAGTAACATCACCCATATGTTCCAATTGATTTGTAATACAGATCAATTCAAATCCCAGAGGGAAACATTTGTTTGTTTGTAGCTGTTACACACCGAAACCTATTCACGTGAGGCTGCAGATGTTCTTTAAAAAGAAAACATTGTTTATTACACAAAAGGGAAAAACAAAAAGCTATATACCAGATTATATATATCCCCAACACTATCCTTTAACAGATTAATTTCTGTGAAATTTCACTCCTACTTCAATTCAAAACTTGTCTTAACATAGAACAGTACAACACAAAAACAATTCCTTTGACCCACCATTTCTGTGCTGAACAACTATGATGCAGTTCTAAACAAATTCCATCTGCCTGCACATGGTCCGTATTCCTGTATGCCCCGTCTGTTCATGTGAATGTCTAAATGCCTCTTAAATGTAGCTATCATATCTGCTTCTGCCACTTCCCCTGGTAGCGTGTTCCAGGCACCTCCCACCTTCTGCTTTTTGAAGAATAACTTGCCTCATACATCTCCTTGTAAACTTCACCCCCCTATCACCCTCACTTTAAATCTATACCACCTAGTATTTGACATTTCCACCCTGGGCAAAAGATATTAACTATCCACCTTGACAATGTCTCATAATTTTATATATATATCTATCAGGTCACCTCTCAGCCTCTGATGCTCTAGCAAAATAAATCCAAGTTTCTCTAGCCTCTCCTTTAAAGCAAGTATGCTGCAATCCAGACAACATTGGTAAACCTCTTCTGCACCGTCTCCAAAACCTCCACATTTTTCCAATAGTGTGGGGTCCAAAAATGCATACATAATTCCAAATGTGGTCTAACTGAAGTTTTATGCAGCTGCAAAATGACTTGCCAACTTTTATACTCTGTGTACCTTGACCAATGAAGTAAGGTTGCTGTATGCTATCTTCACTATCTTATCCACTTGTGTTGCCACTCTCGGGAAGCTGTGGTCTTGCGTCACAAGATGATTCTGTGTATCAATGCTCCTAAGGGTCCTGCCATTTACTGTATACTTCCCTCTTGCATTTGACTTCCCAAAATGCATTGCCTCACACTTACAGTCATAGAGTTGTACAGCACAGAAACAGACCCTAAGGCCTAATTTGTCCATGCCAACCAGATATCCTGAATTAATCTAGTTCCATTTGGTCCATATCCCCTCTAAACCCTTCCTATTCATATACCCATCCAGATGCCTTTTTAAATGTTGTACTCGTCCCAGCCTCCACTCGTTTCACTGACAGCTCGTTCCATACACACACCATCATCTGTGTGAAAAAGTTGCCTTTAGGTCCCTTTTAAGTCCTTCCTCTCTCACCTCACACCTGTACTTTCTGGTTTTGGACTCTCCACCCCAGGGAAAAGACCTTGTCTATTTATCCCATCCATGCTCCTTATCAACCTCTATAATGTCACCTGTCAGCCTCCAAGGCTCCAGGGAAAAATAGCCCCAGCCTATTCAGCCCCTCCCTATAGCGCAAACCTTCCAACTCTGGCAACATTCTTGTAAATCTTTTCTGAACCCTTTCAAGTTTCACAACATTCTTCATATTAGCAGGGAGACAAGAATTGCATGCAGTGTTCCACAAGTGGTTGAACCAATGTCTTGTACAAACACAATATGACCTCCCAACTCCTTTACTTGATGCACTGACCAATAAGGGCAAGCTTACCAAACACCGCCTTCACTATCCTATCTACCTGCGACTCCACTTTCAAGGAACTATAAACCTGCACTCCAAGGCCTCTTTGTTCAGCAACACTCCCCAGGACCTTGCCATTAAGTCCTGCCCTGATTTGCCTTTCCAAAATGCAGCACCTCACATTTAACTAAATTAAACTCCATCTGCCACTCCTCAGCCCATTGATCAAGGTCCCATTGTACTCTGAAGTAACCTTCTTCACTGTCCACTACACCTCTGAATTTTGGCGTCATCTGCAAACTTACTAATCATACCTCCTATGTTCACATCCAAACCATTTACATAAAGGACAAAAAGCAGTGGACCCAGCACTTGTTGCACACTGCTGGTCACAGGCCTTCAGCCTGAAAAGTAAACCACCACCACCACCATCCTCTGTCTTCTACCTTTGAGCCTGTTCTATATCCACATGGCCAGTTCTCCCTGTATTCCATGTGATCTAACCTTGCTAACCAGTCTACCATGAGGAATCTTGTTGAACACCTGACTGAGGCCCATATAGATCATATCCACCGCTGTGCCCTCATCAATCCTCTTTGTTACTTCTTCAAAAAGCTCAATCAAGTTAGTGAGACATGATTTCCCACGCACGAAGCCATGTTGAATATCCCTAATCCATCCTTGCCTTTCCAAATACATATAAATCCTGTCCCTCAGGATGCTGTCCAACCACCGATGTCTGGCTCACTAACCCTGGCTTTTCCTTAGCACCTTTCTTATATAGTGGCACTACGTTAGGTGTGGTGCCAGAAGACTGAAGGTTGGATGTCGCTGTCAATGATCCAAATATCTCAGCAAGGGGCCCAGCAATCACTTCCCTAGTTTCCCACAGAGTTCTAGGGTACACCTGATTAAAGTACCGGGGATTTATCCACATTTATGCGTTTTAAGACGTCCAACACCACCACCTCTGTAATGTGGATGTTTTTCAAGATGTCACCATTTATTTCCCCATATTCTCTATTTTCCATATCCTTCTCTGTAGTAAACACTGCAAAATACTCGTTTAGTATCTTCCCCCATCTCCTGCGGTTCCACACATAGGTAGACTTGCTAATATTTAAGGGGCCCTATTCTCTTTTGTCCTTCATGTATTTGTTGAATCCCTTTGGATTCTCCAGAACCGTATTTGCCAAAGCTATCTCCTGTTTAGATTTGGATTTATTTATTTGTCACACATACTAAGTATGGGAATACATAAGAACAGCGAAAAGAGCACAATGTTGCCATTCACTGGTGCCCACTTGGTTACAAAACCAGAATTAAAAGATTTAACAGAGCCAAAAGGTAAGTAAGAGAAAAAGAAAAGTCCAGATCTCAGAGTCCCAAGTCCCATCTCCACAATGGTGCAGGCACTGCTCCAATCGCTAGGACACCCAGGAGGATGCCAATGTCGCCACTGACCGCCGCCCCGCGCTCTCTGTACCGCCGGCCCGCTCTCTCTCTGTACCGCCGGCCCCTTGCCAGCCCGCTGTCACTGCCATCACTCCAGCTCACGCTTAATCCATCGTTGCTGCAGGACACGGCCCACACATTCAGCTTCAGCCACGCAGTTCCCCATCGTGACCTGACTCCTTCCCAACTGCTTAGGTCGGTAGTTAAAGGGTGGGTGAGTGAGCTGGGGAGGTTTTGGGAGGGGATAGAATTACTGCAGAGTGTAGAGAGAAGAAGAGGAGGGGAAAAAAATAAGAAAAAGGAAAGGGACCTGGTGAGCAGTGTGAAGCTCTGAATGGAGCAACTTACCCTGTTGCCATCTTTTTGCCCTCCTGATTTCCCTCTTAAGTATACTCCAACTGCCTTTATACCCTTCTAGGGATTCACTCAATCTCTGCTGTCTATACCTGACAAATGCTTCCTTCTTATTCTTGACCAAAACCTCACTTGCATCGTTAACCACCCTATGCCTTTCTCTGCTTAACTTCCCAACTTATCAATATTCTGCTGTATCCTTTGACAACCTTCCTCACTATCCACAACTTCACTAATTTTCCTGTCATCTGCAAACTCACTAGCAAATCACCTAGATTTTCATCCAAATCATTTACATACATATGTTACAAACAATAGAGGTCTCAGCCTTGTGGACCACTGGTCACACACCTCCAGTCAGAAAAATATCCTTCCACAACTGTTCGTTCTTCCTAGACCAAGCCAATTTTGTATCCAACTTACTAACTGATTAAGTCACGTGGGATCGACAATCTTCTGAACCAACCTATCATGAGGGACCTTGTCAAATATTTTAGTAAAGTCCACATAGACCACGTCGGCTGCCCACTTCAATCATCTTTGTCACTTCCCCAAAACCTCAATCAAAATTGTGAGACAAGACCTCCCCTGCACAAAGCCCTGTTGACTATTTGTAATAAATCCATATTTTTCTGAATGCAAGTAAATCCTTCCCTAAGAACCTTCTCCAATAATTTCCCTACCGTTGATGTAAGGCTCACTGGCCTACAGTATCCTGGATTATCACTTTTGCCCTTAGACAAAAGAACGACAGTGGCTATGGCCCAGTCTTCTGGGCCCTTGCCTGTGGCTTGCCAAAGACCCCTCCACCAGATAAACCGGCAAAACCCCAATAATGAGTGAAAGGGGAAAATTAATAATAATCGCAGAAGCTCAATTCTGTCACCAGTCTGTAACCACCAAACAAGAAGGTTGGCTCCCGAGTCCTTTTTTGGTGCAGCATGGTGGCTCGGTGATTAGCACTGCTGCCTCACAGTGCCAGCGACCCAGGTTCAATTCCAGCATTGGGCAACTGGGCAAACTCCACACAGACATTCTCCCTGTGTCTGTATGGGTTTCCACCAGGTGCTTTGGTTTCCTCCCACAGGCCAAAGATGTGCAGGTTAAATTGCTGGATATTCCTGTTCACCAGAGACTAGCTTGCTTTTCGTGAATTTCCTGGGATGCTGGTTAATACCGCTCTTATAAACCCATTGCTAATCCAGTGTCCCATTTAAAAGCTTACTTAATTTAAAAAATAATTCCTGGGCTGACAATGCACTCCAATCCTCTGGTACTTAGCTTTTGCAGAAGGCATCAAGAGTAACAGTGGACAAATTGTGCTCCCTCAGCAGGGACACCAGGGGTGGATATAACCATGGAAGAAAGGCAGGCAGTTGGGCAGAACCATGCCCTTGCCTGTGTCTGTAAATGGTTATCTTGGCCAGGGAGATTAACTGACAGGGTCACCAATATAATTGTCTGCTCCTTCAGTTAAGCAGAGGTCAGTGAAGCCATAAATTTAGTAACAATCAATTTATTTCTCAATGTAGCAGAAATGCAAGTGGCAGAACAATTTCTCTAAGATAAACCACAAGAAGTGTACACTTTTTTTTTATGCTCAATAACTTTCTCCCTTGTAATACTAGACAGCAATGCAGAACCAGAATAACACAAATTCTGACAGCTCTGATGCAATCATGGTTCATGATGCTGCACCACAATTCATTATTGGGCCTGGAGGAGTTGTCAATCTAACTGGACTAGTTTCCACTGGAACAACAAAGGCATCAGGTATGTTTGTCACTTTACATCTGTTTTGGCTCTCCATGCTATGAAGCCCTCTACATCCTATTTGGTCTGATCTTTGACTGAAGGTGAATGATTTTATTCCTAGACTGAAGTAATTGATTGGACTGGTCGGTAAACTTTATGGAGGTTTAGAACAATCTCAGGCACTGATGGCTGGGGTATGCATGTTTTGGTCACAGGATATAGGTAATCATTACTGAACTTTCCAGTGAAGCTAATAAATCGTTTTTCCACCTGTAATCAATGAGGTATAATGCTCCTGGTATTAAGAAACTGCATCTATATGTTGTGCCTTGTACATGTTCAAGATATTCCATTGTATTCAAGCCAATGGAGTATTTCTTCTGAACAGTCATTGTTGCAGGTAATGTGGCAGTGAATTTTTGTGCCCATCAGACACTCAGAGCCAATTAATGAATGCTTAAAAAATCTGTTTAATGATACTTCGAGTGAAAATTGCCCAAGCCAGCAAACAAAATTCCCTGCTTCTTTCAGATCATGCTATAGGATCATCTACCTAGGTGGATGAAGCCTGAATTTACACTTGTCTAAAAGATGATGTTTCTGATATTGCACTGAAGGCTCAATGCACAAGTCACATTGGGCCTTCTATCTATAGCATTCTGACTCTGAGGCAGCAACCTACCTTCAGAACCATGCTGGGAAAATACCAATACTTTAGTTACCCAAGTTTCACTTCCCTTTTTATGAGGTTGCATCTTGTTATCTATAATTAGCATGTTTTTTAAAGATGCTCCTAGACTTTAAACAGAAAATGTTTAATGGCCTTTAACTGACCTGTAAGGATGGTTGAATGTAAAGAATCAGTAAACCTCGGTATTGTGTCAGCCCCAGCAGGAGTGGGATGGGTGCTAAGGTATAATTGGGTTTGGGAATTTCTCTCGCTGTTCAAGATGCACGTCCCAAGCAAAGTCAAAATCTGAGCCCAGTTACATCATTGGTGAGCTCTTGTCGGGACTTTGCAGTGAGATCAGGACTCCAGTGTCCTGAATTTCCTGACCCTCCCCTTCTTAATATTAGTTCTGTGCCCCTGTGCTTTGTAGGGAGTCATTTCACTGAGGTGTCAGTGATTTCCTCTCACCCACTAACCTCATCATTGTGCTTGATGTGACTGATTTTAAACTACAAAATTATAATGCATGCTTGGGAGTGAAGATGGAGCTTTACTCTGTAACCACCTTCCCTGTATTAGACCATAACACCTGGGGGCCTGAAATTGGAGTGTACCACTTTCCAAACATGAACATTTTTTCCCTTTAGCTCAACTATACCACAGATAATGAATAGAAAATGATAAATCAGCTGATTTTCCCGCTTGATTCTGATTTGTTAAAATAATCCATCCAAATGCATAAATGTAATTTGTCAAGCTAATTAAATTTATGGCATTAACTATTTTTATTTTAAAAACACTGAATATAATTCAAATACAGCTTTTTTTAAAAACCATCATTCATCAAGTTTGGCTTTTTTAACACCATTCCAAAGATCACTGTTTTGATTAGTTTGAATGCATTTTTAAATGATGTGTGTAAGTATAAATCTTCAGTAACCTTTTAATCTAAGGATCATTTTTTTTTGTTTTAGAGCCTGCGGTACAATTTGGCAATTCCTCTACGTCAGTATTGGCTACGTTAGCTGCTTTGGCAGAGGCATCAGCACCACTGACACATACAACTGATGCACCAGGTTAGGAAAATGGCTGCTGTTTATTTTGCTAAACCATTCAGGGCACACCACTAAACTATAAAATGTATTCAAAATGGAAATCCTTGCACAGTGATCAGTACCCATAGTGTTATCTGTCTCCCTTGTAACTTACTACTGAGCTTTTAAGCTTTTCTTGGGAGAATCATTCAGTCACATGTTGATGCACCATTCTTTTCCATTTATGCTACTCGTCTCCTGCAACTCTCCATCTGTCACTGCAGGTATAACTTGCCAATGTTTATGTTTTGCATCAGAACACTGCTGATTAAAACATTTGAAAGTACTGTGAGGCAATAAGTTTTCCAACTCATTGATATCTCTTTGTTCAACAAAAACATGCATTGGTGATATTTATAAAATGTCCCATGCAATGGTCTAATGGTGTTCTTCACAACTAGGCTGCACACTAACCTTACTGTTTATTTAGTGGGCCATCAATGGCAGCAGTGGATCCAATGGCAGACATTTAAATGGACAGAAATCTAGGTCCACATTCTTGGCTGCATAAAATTAAGTCCAGGATCTCAGAATTTTCACATTAAGAAGGGAGGCCATTTGGCCCATCATGTCTGCACTGACTCTCTGAGCATTATAATTTGGTGTTAATCTCCTCCACATTTGTTTCTGTTCAAGTAATCGTCTAGTGTCTCTTTGCCTCCAATAGAAGCTGCCTTCACCACATTTCTTGGACGTGCATTCCAGGCTCTAACTATTTGCTGTATGAAAAGAAAATCCTCACTTCACATTTGCACCTGTTACTAATTACTTTCAGTCTATACCATCTTGTTCTCCTTTTCCAAGTGGGAACAGTATCTCCCTGTGTATTCTGTGCAGGCTCATCATAATTTTGAAAACTTCAATCAAATTCTCTCTCTCAGCCTTCTCTTCTGCAAGGATAACAATCCCAGTTTTCCAATCTGTTCTCAAAACTGAAGGTTCTTATCTCTGGAGCCATTCTTGTAAACTTTTTTTATTCCTTTCTCCAATGTGAGAAGTGTAGCTCCCAGAATTGTGTATAATACTCCACCTTAGACCTAACTTATCATTATGCAAGTTCAGCATAATCTCCTTGCTCTTCTAGTCTCGTCTCCCATTAGTAAAGCCTAGAATACTGTATGATTTATGCACTGTTCTGTTCATTGTCTTGCCACCTTTTAATGACTTGTGCACACACACACACCCAGGTCTCGGCAGGTTTGGCGCCATCTGTGGGGAGAGGAGTCCATGTTTTGAATCCTTTTTTAATTTTCTTCAGAACTTCTGAAATCTACCGCAGCACTTTATTCTGAGACCGTGATGAACTGGTTACGGCAATGGATTTGCACTCCATTGGGGTCTCTATGCAGATTCGAATCCTGTGTATTATATTTCTCATTGTTCCTGATTTTAGCCCAGTGTCTGTATGTAGAATTCACTTCCTGTTACTACATAGGCACTAATGTCCTTTTTGATAGTAGTAATATCCCTATCTCTGGGCTAGAAGATCTGGTATCGTTTACCATCTGCCCCAGGCATGTCATGACATGTCTAGACAGGTTGATTATCTTTTTTTAAGAAAAAACTACCATGCTGATGTCTCATATTAGACATCAATGTAGAAGATTCACTCTTGTTTTTAAAAAAAACAGAATTGGGGTCTTGAGGGAGGCTGAGGGGGTAATTGAGAGGAGTTACAGGGAGGTAGTCACACCTCGGGTACAGGAAAAAGGTAGATAGGTTACAGACAGGGAACGGAAAGGGAACAGGCAGACAGTGCAGGGATCCCCTGTGGCCATTCCCCTCAAGAACAAGTATACCGTTTTGGATACTGTTGGGGGGGGACGACTTACCAGGGGTAAGCCATGGGGTACAGGTCTCTGGCACAGAGTCTGTCCCTGTTGCTCAGAAGGGAAGTGGGGAGAGGAGGAGAGCATTAGTCATTGAGGACTCCATAGTTAGGGGGACAGATAGGAGATTCTGTGGGAACGAGAGAGACTCGCGGCTGGTGTGTTGCCTCCCAGGTGCCAGGGTCCGTGATGTCTCGGATCGTGTTTTTGGGATCCTTAAGGGGGAGGGGGAGCAGCCCCAAGTCGTGGTCCACATAGGCACCAACGACATAGGTAGGAAAAGGGATGGGGATGTAAGGCAGAAATTCAAGGAGCTAGGGTGGAAGCTAGAACAAACAGAGTTGTTATCTCTGGTTTGTTACTCGTGCCACATGCTAGCAAGGCGAGGAATAGGGAGAGAGAGCAGTTGAACACGTGGCTACAGGGATGGTGCAGGAGGGAGGGATTCAGATACCTGGATAATTGGGGCTCATTCTGGGGTAATGGGACCTCTACAAATGGGATGGTCTACACCTGAAGGGTACCAATATCCTGGGGGGGAAATTTCCTAACGCTCTTCGGGAGGGTTTAAACTAATTCAGCAGGGGGATGGGAACCTGAATTGTAGCTCCAGTGTACAGGAGGTTGAGAGTAGTGAGGTCATGAATAAGGTTTCAAGGTCGCAGGAGTGTACCGGCAGGCAGGAAGGTGGTTTGAAGTGTGTCTACTTCAACGCCAAGAGCATCCGGAATAAAGTGGGTGAACTTGCAGCATGGGTTGGTACTGGGACTTCGATGTTGTGGCCATTTCGGAGACATGGATAGAGCAGGGACAGGAATGGTTGTTGCAGGTTCCGGGGTTTAGATGTTTCAGTAAGATCAGGGAAGGTGGTAAAAGAGGGGGAGGTGTGGCATTGTTAGTCAAGGACAGTATTACGGTGGCAGAAAGGACGTTTGATGAGGACTCGTCTACTGAGGTAGTATGGGCTGAAGTTAGAAACAGGAAAGGAGAGGTCCCCCTGTTGGGAGTTTTCTATAGGCCTCTGAAAAGTTCCAGAGATGTAGAGGAAAGGATTGCAAAGATGATTCTGGATAGGAGTGAAAGTAACAGGGTAGTTGTTATGGGGGACTTTAACTTTCCAAATATTGACTGGAAACGCTATAGTTCGAGTACTTTAGATGGGTCAGTTTTTGTCCAATGTGTGCAGGAGGGTTTCCTGACACAGTATGTAGATAGGCCAACAAGAGGCGAGGCCACATTGGATTTGGTACTGGGTAATGAACCAGGCCAGGTGTTAGATTTGGAGGTAGGTGAGCACTTAGGTGATAGTGACCACAATTCGGTTATGTTTACTTTAGCGATGGAAAGGGATAGGTATGTACTGCAGGGCAAGAGTTATAGCTGGGGGAAAGGCAATTATGAGGCATATAGGCAAGATTTAGGATGCATAGGATGGAGTAGGAAACTGCAGGGTCTGGGCACAATTGAAATGTGGAGCTTGTTCAAGGAACAGCTACTGCGTGTCCTTGACCAGTATGTACCTGTCAGGCAGGGAGGAAGTGGTCAAGTGAGGGAACCATGGTTTACTAAAGAAGTTGAATCTCTTGTCAAGAGGAAGAAGGAGGCTTATGTAAAGATGAGACGTGAAGGCTCAGTTAGGGCACTTGAGAGGTACAAGTTAGCCAGGAAGGACCTAAAGAGAGATCTAAGAAGAGCCAGGAGGGGACATGAGAAGTCTTTAGCAGGTAGGATCAAGGAAAACCCTAAAGCTTTCTATAGGTATGTCAGGAATAAAAGAATGACCAGAGTAAGATTAGGGCCAGTCAAGGACAGTAGTGGGAAGTTGTGTATGGAGTCCGAAGAGATAGGAGAGGCGCTAAATTAATATTTTTCGTCTGTCTTTTTCCTGTGTGAATACTATGTTGTCGAGGAGAATGCCGAGATACAGGCTATTAGACTAGACGGGATTGAGGTTCATCAGGAGGAGGTGTTAGCAATTCTGGAAAGTGTGAAAATCGATAAGTCCCCTGGGCCGGATGGGATTTATCCTAGGATTCTCTGGGAAGCTGGGGAGGAGATTGCAGGCCTTTGGCTTTGATCTTTATGTCGTCATTGTCTTCAGGAATAGTGCCAGAAGACTGGAGACGAGCAAATGTTGTCCCCTTGTTCAAGAAGGGGAGTAGAGACAACCCTGGTAATTATAGACCAGTGAGCCTTACTTCGGTTCTGGGTAAAGTGTTGGAAAGGATTATAAGAGATAGGATTTATCATCATCTAGAAAGGAATAATTTGATTAGGGATAGTCAACACGGTTTTGTGAAGGGTAGGTCGTGCCTCACAAACCTTATTGAGTTCTTCGAGAAGGTGACCAAACAGGTGGATGAGGGTAAAGCGGTTGATGTGGTGTATATGGATTTCAGTAAAGCGTTTTATAAGGTTCCCCACGGTAGGCTATTGCAGAAAATACGGAGGCATGGGATTGAGGGTGATTTAGCGGTTTGGATCAGAAATTGGCTAGCTGTAAGAAGGCACAGGGTGGTGGTTGATGGGAAATGTTCATCCTGGAGTTCAGTTACTAGTGGTGTACTGCAAGGATCTGTTTTGGGGCCACTGCTGTTTGTCATTTTTATAAATGACCTGGATGAGGGCGTAGAAGGATGGGTTAGTAAATTTGTGGATGACACCAAAGTCGGTGGAGTTGTGGATAGTGCGGAAGGATGTTGCAGGTCACAGAGGGACATAGATAAGCTGCAGAGCTGGGCTGAGAGGTGGCAAATGGAGTTTAATGCGGAAAAGTGTGAGGTGATTCACTTTGGAAGGAGTAACAGGAACACAGAGTACTGGGCTAATGGTAAGATTCTTGGTAGTGTGGATGAGCAGAGAGATCACGGTGTCCATGTGCATCGATCCCTGAAAGTTGCCACCCAAGTTGATAGCGTTGTTAAGAAGGCATACGGTGTGTTAGGTTTTATTGGTAGAGGGATTGAGTTTCGGAGCCATGAGGTCATGTTGCAGCTGTACAAAACTCTGGTGCGGCCGCACTTGGAGTATTGCGTACAGTTCTGGTCGCTGCATTATAGGAAGGATGTGGAAGCATTGGAAAGGGTGCAGAGGAGATTTACCAGGATGTTGCCTGGTATGGAGGGAAGGCCTTATGAGGAAAGGCTGAGGGACTTGAGGCTGTTTTCATTAGAGAGAAGAAGGTTAAGAGGTGACTTAATAGAGACATAAAAGATGATCAGAGAATTAGATAGGGTGGACAGCGAGAGCCTTTTTCCTTGGATGGTGATGGCTAGCGCAAGGGGACGTAGCTTTAAATTGAGGGGTGATAGATATAGGACAGATGTCAGAGGTAGGTTCTTTACTCAGAGAGTAGTAAGGGCGTGGAATGCCCTGCCTGCAACAGTAGTAGACTCGCCAACTTTAAGGGCATTTAAATGGTCATTGGATGAACATATGGATGATAATGGAATAGTGTAGGTTAGATGGGCTTCAGATTGGTTTCACAGGTCGGCGCAACATCGAGAGCCAAAGGGCTTGTACTGCGCTGTAATGTTCTATGTTCTATGAGGGCTCTTGTGCCTCAGTGGAAATGTCCCCACCTTTCAACCAGGAGGCCTGGGTTCAAGTGTCACCTACTCCAGAGGTGTGTCATAACATCTTTGAACAGTTTAATTGTAAAGATTTTTTAAAAAGTTGAATTCTAACTTTAATCTGAAGTGTTTGTTATTTGCTAATGGATGATTGGGTAATTTTGGTAATTTGATGTTTTAAAAACAAAAACAATTAGGCTCTTCCCCAGGTGAGGGTTTGACTTTTGTATCAGGAAAGGATCCAGAAGGTAAACGTCAAAACTGGGTGTTTATGGTAACATACAGATTTACAATAAAACGCTTGTAAATTTCTGAAAGTCTTTTACTGTTTAACTCCATTTATGAGTGTCTATCATTTAAACATCAACCACACTGCCCTCATCAACCCTCTCTGTTACCACTTCAAAAAATGCCAGCAAGTTATTGAGACATGATTTTTTTCTCAAGAAAATTATGCTGGGAATCCTTAATTAACCCACATTTTCCATGTGACTATTAATACTATTCTGAATGATTTGATTGTTTCTAGAAGTTTGTGCTGTTACGACTTGGAGATGGACAGTTGAATCAAATCAGCCTTCCTACCTCTGCATTCACAATAAAACAAAATTCAAACCTCCAAAGACTTAAATGATCCCAATGGTTCCTAGCCAGCAGTTTTGAATAACCAATCTCAGGCTCTGCGAATAATCAATTCTAGACACCGGGTTTGTAGCTTAAACAAAAGACTTCACAGTTTATTAACAATACAGTTACTTTAGCAGAACAAAATTAAACAACAAAGTAATCTAATTGTCTATGATTTAAACCCAATAATCTTGGTTATCAGTCCCATTTACACAAAGGACAAATAGATAGACAAACACAGTTAAGGGATTAAATAGAAGAGAGTAACAAAATTGGCCAGGTTATTGAAGGGGTTTTCACGTTTTGTTCCACAGGCATATATGATGGTTCTTGGTTGATTTTCTGAAGATGCCAATCAGGGCCACCTTTTCAGTTTGCTCAGAGGAAGTCAATGATATATTTTTTCTGTTCTCTAAACTTCGAATAGCTGATAACGGGAGGCAAGGCATGGTGCTTTCAAGGCTTCATGATATAATATCAACAGCTAAAACCCTGCTCTCAGAAACTCAGACCCAAAGCCAATCAAACTCTGGCCCCTCCTGCCAAAAATGTCCATTGTAAGGCTTCTTAACTGCTCTATAACAAACCACTGGATTAACTCATTTTATGACACGAGATGTGGTGAAGATTTGAAAATAACTTTTATTCAGGCCTAAAGAATTTTTACTCTTGCTGTACATTTTTCCCACCCTAACGTTCCATTTGTTTAAAATTATCCCACCCAGATTACTTTTTGTTTTCGGTTTACCTTTCCAAAGGTGGAATCAAAGGTTGCAAGACTATTAACTTGACACTGCTCCTGACCATTTTTTAGAAAGAAACCCTACTGAACTGCAATCCATGAATGAGTAATCCATTTCCAATACGTTAAACAAGCTGTCCTGTATCTGGTGCAGCTACTAACACAAAGGTATTTTACTGATGGAGCAAAGTTGTGCTTCCTGTTTTAGATTGTATACAAATTTTGAGCGTGTGTCCCGTATCAGTAAATATTGAAGAGTAACAGTCCCAATGCCGACCTCCGTGTTTATCCATTAACCACAAATTCTTAATCTTTTCTTTTTATCAGAACTCAAATGTCTTTATCAATAAGCTTCCTAAGCAGCAACTTTTGAAAATCCCTGCATGCGACATTCACTGCATATCCTTCAATATCTATTGCTTCTTCAAAAGGATTTCTTTTAAACAAAAACCAAAAAAACTGCAGATGCTGTAAATCAGGAACAAAAACAAAGTTGCTGGAAAAGCTCAGCAGATCTGGCAGCATCTCTGAAGAAAAATCAGAATTAATGTTTTGGGTCCGGTGACCTTCCTCTTTTAAACAAACCTTTTTTATCTAGGTGATGGCTGTCAAAGTTTACCCTTACTAACAGGTTAATCCCATTCTGCCTTTTTGAACAGAGGTGTTATATTTCAAATTGGCCAAAACAGCAGGATGGTGTCCATATCCAAGGATGTTTGAAGAATTGTGGTCAGAATATCAAACTAATTTGTTCCAGACTTCACTGAACATTATAATGTACAGCTTTTTTCACATCCAAGTCACACCAGTTTTTAGCTCTCCTTTCTTTTGTGTGTATCATTTTAAAACTATTCTTTTGTCTTAGAATTTAACTGAGCTGGTGGGTTTGGGGTGTGACAACAGAAGAGGAAAGTGGAACAAAAGAAAATCAGTTTTTTTTTCTCTTTGATTCAGATGTTTATTTTGAAGCTAATCATGTTCCCCTACCTTGGTGTTAATTGGTTTTCCTCATTCATTTCTTTGAACGAGAGCTACCACTGGCTCATCTGGAACTAAATACTGTTGCTGTGTCAATATCCCGGAATTCCCTTCCTAATGGCATTGTGGGTCAATCCACAGCAGGAGGACTGCAGCAGTTCAAGAAGGCAGCTCACCACCACCTTCTCAAGGGCAACTAGTGACGGGCAACAAATGCTAGTTAGCCAGCGATACCTACATCCCACAGTTGAATTTTTAAAAAATATATATCACCTCAAGTATTTCTGATTTTCTGGTTCAATGATTAAATAATTGCAATATTTATCTAATTCTTATGATGTGGGTGTGGCTGGCAAGGCTGGAATTTAGTATACGTAGAAACACAAAAATGTAGAAAATAGGAGCAGGTGTAGGCTATTCCACCCTACAACCTGCTCTGCCATTCAATATGATCATGGCTGATCACCCAATTAAGAACCCCATTCTTGCTTTTGCTCCATACCTTTTGATTCATTTAACCCTTAGGACTTTATCTTAACTACTGCTTGAAAACATTTGGGTCTCAACCACTTTCTGTGGCAGATATTTCCACGGGTTCACACTTTCCTAGTTGTTCTCAGGTCACGGTAAGGCCTGCTTCGTTGAAGCGCTGCTGCCATCAATTAAAGTACAGAGGGATCTCTTGCCTTTATTAATGAATGTCAACAATTTGTGCTGCATTTTGCAGAGGTAGAGTAAGTGGGGTCTCCTGCATGTTAATAGCCACAATGCAGAACAGTGGTCATGTTTTGAAATGTTTCGCTGAGAACAGCAAGGTAGAACTACCTTAGCATTGGTAAGAGCTTCTTGTGCTTGGTTACCTTTTATGCTATTTTTTGGCTGCAATAATGAGCAATTTAAAATTGAAAAAAGTATCCCCTTGAGGAAAATAATATCTAATAAAAAGCTTTTCAAGTGTAATTTGTTCAGATCCTAGCACTTTAGTGGCTAAGTTTGAGCTTTAACATGGCTTTTGGGCTTTGCATATTTTTAAAAAAATATACATTTCAAAGAATGTTAGAAACTGGCAATAAAGGCAAACACTTTCCCTGTTATGCATGTGCTCACTGTTTTAGTCAGCAGCTATGCCTAGTATGACATGCCTGTCCTTTAGTTCCTCAGCCTTTTCAGATCCTGTTTTGGTTAACACCAGCCTTTTTATTTTTGTGATAAATCATTCCACATCCTGACAACACTGAAAGGTTTCTCCATCTGTCCCAGCTAGAATATTTGTCAATGATTTTAAATCTGACCTTTAGTTGTTGGCCGACTTGCATAAGGGACAGCCTCCTTTAAATGTCCTCATTTAAATTGCCTTCTTTAAAAGATTTAATATAGTTGAAGTACACATTTGAATTTACACTTAATTAATGGAATGTTAAGATGCTTTATACATCTATATAGTATTTAGAAATGGGTAATAGATTTCTTTGTTATTTAGTGATCTATATTAATCAGATATTCTATGATAGCCAACATTAACAAGCTATCTTTCCTCACTAAATTTTAACTTGTCTGCACAGACTCAAATAACAAAAGAGGAATGTTCTGGCCTATGTCTGAGGAGACAGTTCAGATTTCATGGGAAGTAAAGCTTCTTAGTTTTTCTTTTGCATTGTGTATTTTGTAGCTATGTTGAATAAATTAATTTATTTTATGTAACTTTTTCTTCCTCCAACTTCAGTTAGATAATTTCCATTTCACGTGCCGTTGATTAGATTTGACAGTCTCAATAGTGTAGTTTTCCGAGTAGGTATGAGATGAGAATCAAAGGTTTTGTAGCAGTGTTTTCTTTTAATGCTTAACTTAACAAAAAGCACTAAATAGTTTAAGACAGGGAAGTTTTTACTAATATCAGTCTTAACAATATAGTTTAATTCATGTAGTCATATTGGAAATGATCTAATCCATCCCTTGGTTTTTACACAGTGAGGAGTTACAGAAGGGCTTGCTTTTCGTTTGCGAATACCAGACTTTTGAATGATGAGGACAACTATGTGCCGGCTGATTCAGAAGTGAATGGACCTCACTTTGAGAGTAAATATGATGAGCAGTCTCTGCACTTAAAGAAATAAGTGGGGATTGTCTTAAAGATAAAAACTGTGCTTCATCTGCATCCAACCCACTGTGTGATACTGGGGTTCTTTTAAAGCAGACTTGCTTATCTGCTACTTTATTCAAATAATCTATGGGGAGAGATTGGATCAGTTAAGACTATATTCGCTGGAGTTTACAGGAATGAGTGTGGATTTCCTAGAAACCTATCAAATTCTAACGGGATTAGATTGGGTAAATGTGGGAAAGATAATGCTGAGATGAAGAGAAATTGTTTCAGTCAAATTGTGGTGAGCCTGTGGAATTCTGTGCCACAGAAAACAGTTGAGGCCAAAACAGTTGTGCAGTTCTGGAATCCACATTGGAAGAGGGATGTGATAGCACTGGACAGGGGGCAGAGGAGATTTGCTAGGATGTTGCCTGCACTGGAGAGTTTACGAAAAGAGATTGGATAGACTGGGGATGTTTTCCCTGGAACAGAGGTTGAGATGTATAAAACTGAAGAGGCATAGATGAAATAGACCAGAAGGAACATCTGTAAGCTTCATGAGCAGTTGGGGCAGAGCATATCTGAGCAAGGCACAACCAGACTCTGTGTTTCTGGGAATTTGGTGCAGAGGGGCAAAGATGCTTTCTGCATTCTTATTTTGCTCATTGTTTGTGGTATTTCGTGGTGTATAGTTTGTACAGCAGTATTCTTTAGATTGAACTGAGCAGAAGGAAGGGCATTCTAGTTTAACAGCTGCACCTTTAGGGGTCTGTTGTTTGGCGGGGGGGGGGAGAAAAATCAAACATTGACATCACAGGGAAGTGCTGTGTTGATTGATTCATGATTTTAAAAAGTATACGTTTTTTTTTGGAAAGCTTGCCTTCATTGGTCAGTACACTGAGTATAGGAGTTGGGATGTCATGTTGCAGCTGTAAGGACATTGGTGGGGCCACTTCTGGAATATTGCGTATAATTCTAGTCGCCCTTCTACAGAAAGGATGTTGTTAAACTTGAGAGAAAAGATTTACAACAATGTTGCCGGGATTGGAGGGTTTGAGTTTTAGGGAGAAGCTGAATAGGCTGGGGCTCCTTTTTTTTTTCCCTGAAGCTTCGGAGGCTGAGAGTAATATTAGAGGTTTATAAAATGATGAGGGGCATGGATAGGGTGAATAGTCGGTCTTTTTCCCAGGACAGGGGAGTCCAAAACTGGAGGGCAGAGGTTTAAGGTGAAGAGGAAAAGATTTAAGAAGAACATGAGGGAGTACATTAGTATGGGTAACATTAACCTTCAATTAGACTGGGAAAATCAATCTGGCAGAGGTAGCCATGATGAAGAATTCATAGAATGTATTTGGGACAGTTTCTTGGAACATTAAAAACCAAAAGAACTGCAGATGCTGTAAATCAGGAACAAGAACAAAAACAAAGTTGCTGGAAAAGCTCAGCAGGTCTGGCAGCATCTGTGAAGGAGAAAACAGTTAACGTTTTGGGCCCGGTGACCCTTCCTCAGAACAGGACATTGGTGGGGCCACTTCTGGAATACTGCGTATAATTCTAGTTGCCCTTCTACAGAAGTTCTGTTCTGTTCTGTTCTGAGGAAGGTTACCGGACCTGAAACGTTAACTCTGTTTTCTCCTTCACAAATGCTGCCAGACCTGCTGAGCTTTTCCAGCAACTTTGTTTTTGTTCTTGGAACATTATGCTGTTGATCCAACCAGGAATCTGGCTGATTTGAGCTAGACGGAGAAGCTGAATAAGCTGGAAGAGTGACCTTCTAGAGGTTTATAAGATCATGAGTGGCATGGATAGGTAAAGAGTCGTCAGGGTCTTTTACCTATGGTGGGTGAATCCAAAATTGGAGGGTATAAGTTTAAGGTGAGAGGGGGAAGATTTAAGAACCTGAGGGAGCACATCAGTATGGGTGACATTAACCTTCATGCAGACTGGGAAAATCAACTTGGCAGAGGTGGCCATGATGAAGAATTCATAGAATGTATTTGGGACAGTTTCTTGGAACATTATGCTGTTGATCTACCCAGGAACCTGGCTGATTTGAGCTAGACAGAGAGGCTGAATAAGCTGGAAGAGTGACCTTCTAGACGTTTATAAGATCATGAGTAGCATGGATAGAGTGAATAGTCAGGGTCTTTTACCCTCCATTGGGTGAATCCAAAACTAGAGGGCATAGGTTTAAGGGGAGAGGGGAAAGATTTAAGAACCTGAGGAGTAACTTGTTCATGCAGAGGATAGTGTGTGTATGGAACAACCTGCCAGAGGAAGTGGTACAATTACAACATTTAAAAGGCATCTGGGTGGGTATATGAACAGGAAGGATTTCGAGGGATATGGGCCAAATGCTGACAAATGGTACTAGGCCAGATTGGGCTGTCTGGTCAGCATGAACAAGTTGGACCAAAGAGTCTGTTTTCGTGCTTTATGACTGCATGAATTTATAAGGGATTAACTGAGAAACAACAGGAATAATTGTCCTATCTCCTTCCCAAAATCCACAAACCTGACTGCCCTGGTCGACCCATTGTCTCCGCCTGCTCCTGCCCCACCAAACTTATCTCCACCTATCTCGACTCCATTTTCTCCCCCTTGGTCCAGGAACTCCCTACATACGTCCGTGACACCGCCCACGCCCTCCACCTCCTCCAGCACTTCCAATTCCCCGGTCCCCAACACCTCATCTTTACCATGGATGTCCAGTCCCGATACACCTGCATTCCCCATACAGATGGCCTAAAGGCCCTCCACTTCTTCCTGTCCCGCAGGCCCGACCAGTCCCCCTCCACTGACACCCTCATCCGCTTAGCTGAACTCGTCCTCACCCTCAACAACTTCTCTTTCAATTCCTCCTGCTTCCTACAGACAAAGGGAGTGGCCATGGGCCCAAGCTATGCCTGCCTCTTTGTAGGTTACGTGGAACAATCCCTCTTCCGTACCTACACTGGCCCTAAACCCCACCTCTTCCTCCGTTACATTGATGACTGTATCGGCGCCACCTCGTGCTCCCACGAGGAGCTCGAACAGTTCATCCACTTCACCAACACCTTCCACCCCAACCTTAAGTTCACCTGGACCATCTCTAATACCTCTCTCTCCTTCCTGGACCTCTGTCTCCATCTCCGGCAATCACCCAGAAACCGATATCCATTTCAAGCCCACCGACTCCCACAGCTACCTAGAATACACCTCCTCCCACGCACCTTCCTGCAAAAATGCCGTCCCCGATTCCCAATTCCTTCGCCTCCGCTGCATCTGCTCCCGTACATCTCGGATGTCTTTGTTTTTCAAGGACCGCAACTCCTCCCCCTCCAAGTGGTCGAGAACGCCCTCGACCATGTCTCCCGCATTTCCCGCAACTCATCCCTCACACCCCCTCCCTGCAATAACAACCAAAACAGAATCGCCCTCGTTCTCGCATACCACCCCACCAACCTCCGGATCCAACGCATCATCCTCCAACACTTCGGCCAACTGCAATCCGACCCCACCACCAAAGGCATTTTTCCCACCCCACCCTTATCTGCTTTCCGGAGGAACTACTCTCTCTGTGACTCCCTTGTCCGCTCCACACTCCCCTCCAGCCCCACCTCACCCGGCACTTTTCCCTGCAACCGCAGGAAGTGCTACACCTGCCCCTACACCTCACATCTCGCCCCTCACCCCCATCCCAGGCCCCAAGAATACTTTCCACATCAAGCAGATGTTCACCTGCACATCTGCTAATGTGGTATACTGCATCCGCTGTACCCATTGTGGCCTCCTCTACATCGGGGAAACCAAGCAGAGGCACAACACCTACACTCGGTTCGCACTAAACAACTGCACCTCCCAGTCACGAACCATTTCAACTCCCCCTTCCATTCCTTGGATGACATGTCCATCCTGGGCCTCCTGCAGTGCTACAACGATGCTACCCGAAGGTTGCAGGAACAGCAACTCATATTCTGCTTGGGAACCCTGCAGCCCAATGGCATCAATGTGGACTTCACAAGCTTCAAAATCTCCCTTCCCACTACCACATCCCAAAACCAGCCCAGCTCGTCCCCGCCTCCCTAACCTGTCCTTCCTCCCACCTATCCCCTCCTCCCACCTCCAGCCCCACCCCCATCTCCTACCTACTAACCTCATCCTGCCCCCTTGACCTGTCCATCCTCCCTGGACTGACCTATCTCCTCCCTACCTCCCCACCTACACTCACCCTTACTGGCTCCATCCCCGCCTCTTTGACCTGTCTGTCTCCTCTCCACCTATCTTCTCCTCTATCCATCTTCTATCCGCCTCCTCCTCGCTCCCTATTTATTTCAGAACCCCCTTCCCCTCCCCAATTTCTGAAGACGGGTCTCGGCCCAAAACGTCAGCCTTCTTGCTCCTCTAATGCTGCTGGGCCTGCTGTGTTCATCCAGCTCTACACCTTGTAATCACCAGTTGAATTAGTTCTATTGTCTCATTTACTGACATGAGTATAGTGAAAAGTTTACAAGTCACCACTTAGAGCTGTCTTAGGCACTTCGGCACAGATTCTTGAGTACAAATTCTTAGGAAAAAAAATTAGAAAAATAGACATTAAAAAGTCCAGCACTTCTCAGAACCCTCTGCAAAAACCCAGCTACCACTGATGTCAGACTCAATGGTCTATAGTTCCCAGGCTGCTCCTTACAGCCTTTCTTAAATAAGGCACAACATTAGCCACCCTTCAGTCCTGTGGCACCTCGCTTGTGGCTGTAGATGATACAAATATCTTTGCTGGGGACTTTGCAATTTCTTCTCTAACTTCCCTCAAAATCCTGAGATACACTTGATCAGGTCCTGGAGATTTATCCACTTTCTTTTAAGACCTCCAGCAGCGTCTTCTGTCATGTGGACTATTGTCGAGACATCCTTGAGTTCTCTAGCCTCCATGTCTTTCTGCACAGTACTAAACTGATTCGTGTAGTATCTCTACCCGTCTCCTGTGGTTCTACACATAGGATCCTTTAAAGATCAATGAGATCATCTATTCTCTCCCTAGTTACTCTTATTTACTCTTAATGTACTTGTAGGATCTCTTTGGATTACCCTTAACCTTAGCAGATAAGGTTATGTCATACCCTCTTTTGGCCTCCTGACTTCCCTCTTAAGAATGCCCCAACACTCTTTATACTCTTCAAGAGATTTGCTTGATGTCAATTGTCTATACCTCATGATTTTTTTTTAAATTTCTCACCAGGGCCTTAATGTCTTTATTTATCTATTATTCCCTAATCTTACCAGCCTTATCCTTCACTCTAACAGGAACATAATGTTGCTGAACTCCTGTTATCTCACTTTTGAAAGCCTCCCACTGGTCAGTCATCCCTTTGCCTGCGAACAGTCGACTCCAATCAACTTTTGAAAGTAGCTTACCTTTTCTCATATGACTACCAATATTGTCCTGCATAATTATTTCTAGAAGCTTCCCCACTACCAAAATTAAACTGGTATGTAATAAATGGCCTTATTCTTACAACCTTTTCTGAACAAGAATGCATAGACTTCAAGCCTGCAGTCTTCTGGCACCTTCCCTGAATCTAGGGAAGACTGAAAGATTATTGCTAGTGCCCCTGCTATTTTGACTCTGGCTTCCTTCAATATTTTTGGATGCATCTCAGCCATTCCCAGTCTGTTGTCAGATTTGGGTATCATTAGCCTATCCAACACTCCCTCGTTATCAATTTTGAACCTTTCTATTGACAGAGCTTCTCTTCTGTCACTGTGGCTTAGGTAGCATCTATCTCCTTGGTATAGACAGGTGCAAAATATTCATTTTAATACTTCAGCCAACTTCTTATCTCCTATATAATCTACTTTTTTGATCCCTGATCATCCCTGCTGTTCCTTTTACTTTCCTTTTTTAATGTTGATGTGTGTATTGAAGACTTTAAGATTCACATTTATGTTGGTTGCCAGGCTTTTCTCATTAATCTCTCATGGCTTCTTTAATGTGCTTTGTCAACACATCCCCAAACACCTTTTGAATTGGTTCTCGACTATATTTTGTACCTGACGCTGGGTAGACATAAGAAATACTAAAAGTAAGATGCCAGAATCCGAAAAAAAAAGTTAGGTTTCTGCGGTATTTAGGTAATAATAACCATTTCTTTTCTCCTTAAACTTTGCTTGGCTGTTTCTCTACAGTTACTTGATTTTCAGTCGAAAACAGGTAAACCATACTACACGAAGTTGTTGGCTTTGTTTGCAATAAGTCACATGGTTAAAAACATGTCAATCCAGGGAATGCCCACATAGTTTGATTTAAAACTTCCAATCCGCCCTGTACTTTTTGACTTTTTATGTATTCCCAACAACAACAATGGTGATGGGTGCAGGGACCAAATGTTTGGTAGCTAAACTTCCTGGTGATACCAAGGAGGTGTAGGAAAGTAAGTTGTTGGGAGGAGGTAGAGAGTGTGCAAAGGAATGTACATAGGTTAAGTAAATCAACAAAAAAATTGGTAGATGGTGTTTAATGTGGGGAATATGTGAAGTTGTCCACTTTGGCAGGAAGAATAGAACAGTTGATTTAAATGGAGAGAGATTGCACAACTTTGGTATGCAGAAACCTGGATGTCCTGTACATGAATTGCAAAAAGTTAGTCTGCAGCAACAGCACGTTGTTTGGAAAGCAAATGGAATGTTATGGTTCTTTGCAAAGAGAATGTGAATGCAGGGAAGGATTATTGCAGATGGACAGGGCCTTGCTGCAACTGCATCTGAATTCCTTTTGATTCTAACATAATTATGTCCTTTCTCAGACACTCAGAAGGTTCACTTCTATCATTTTCTGGAATGAAGTGATTATCCTATGATTAAAAAGTTAGACCGGGCCTGTGCCCATGGGAGTCTAAAAGAATGAGAGCTGATTTTATTGAAATATAAGAGGAGACTTGATGGAGTGGATGCTAAGAGGATGTCCTGTCTTGTGGTGGGCACTGTTTACAAATAAGCGGCCACCGTTTTAAGATGAAGATAAAGGGGGAAAAAAAAATGAGGGTTGTTAATCTGTGGAATTCTCTTTCCCAGAAAGTAGTGGAGGGTGTATCATTGAATTTTTTTTCAAGGCAGAGTTGGATAGACTTTTCATAAACTAAGGATTCAAGAGTTATAGGGGCTAGACAGGATAGGAGTTTAGGCCTCAGAGCAGCTGTGATCTTGTTAAATATGGCATGGGCTAGAAGGTCGAAAGGGCCTAGTCCTGTTCATTCTTGTTCAGAAATATCAGCTGAAAGGTTGTTAATAGTGCAAACTCTAAGGGAAAACACATTTGTCTTTGTAACTAAAATTTCAATGATACTGTTGGACTAAAATGTTCAATTTTAAAAATTTAATATATTGTAGCATAAAAGAAAATTAAAACCCAAACTATGATTGATATTCTAAAAGATGGGTAGTAATTTTCCACTAATGAATAGCCTCCACCTGACACCAACATTTTGAAGTTTTAAAGTTTAGAAGAGGTAATATTTTTAACATCTGAATGCAGACCAGTTTATGACCTATTTGGATAACAATTGTTTTTCGTTTGTTCAGGGGATGTGGATGTTACTATTTCAGAATACCTATTCCTAATTGCCCTTGAGAAGGTGGGCGTGAACCATTGCAGTCCTGGGGTGTATCTACACCCAGAGTGCGGTTAGAAAATGACTTACTAGATCGAAGGAACAGTGATATATTCCCGAGTCGGGCAGATGCCTGGCTTATAGGGGCACTTGCAGATGGTGGAGTTCCCTCGTATCTGCTACCTCCTAGGTGGTAGAGGTTGCAGGTTTGGAAAGAGCTACTGAGTGATTTGCTATGGTGTACTTTGTAGATGGTACACGTTGGTGGTGGGTGGGGAGAATACTTCTAGATGTGATGCCAATAATGTGGGCTGCTTTATCCTGGATGGTGTCGCAGTTGTGTTGCTGGACCTGAATCCATCCAGGCAAGTGGAGAGAATTCCATCACACTCCTGACTTTGGCTCTGTAGATTCTGAACAGACATTAGAGAGGCAAGAGGTGAGTTATTTGTTGCAGAAATTCTTGGCTCTGAACTCCGCCTCTTGTAAGCAAAATATTGTAAGGCTGGTCCAGTTCAGTTTCTGATCGGTGGTATACTCCAGAATGTCAATAGTATTATGCATCACTGGCGCAAGATGCTGGAAATCAAGCCTTACTAGAGCAGTCACAAAAATTAAAATTCTTGCACATGTGCAAAATTCTCCAATTTACCTCACTTTCAAAGATTGGCAAAGCACAAACCAAGTTTTTGTACTTAACAAGAATGACTGACTGACTGACTACTTATTACAAATACATGGATTCCAGTACTACTTAAATAGTTATGAACTGTTGATGTATAACTGTTTTAAAACGCTAACTCCCTTTATAAATTCCACCCATACGCACATAGAGACAGCCACAGGTAGGAAATGAAAAATCGGGGGTGAGGGAGGGGTGGGTGTGGTATGATGGCCAGAGGGAAAGGCTGGGCAGACGTTTGTTGAAATGGTCCTTTTGGCAAATCAGGGTATGTGCTACTCCATGATTCTCTTTCACTACTTTCACTTACTTGCAGAAGCTACAGGGCGGTTGGTTCACACTTTTAAAATCTCTGGCTTACTAGTTAAGAGGCATAGCTTACAGCAACTGCTGATAGAAAAATAAATTGGCTTTCTTCAAACTTAGTTACTTTTTCCCTACGGCAGAAAAAAGGGTCAGCTCCTGCTCTTGTGGAGCTCTGGCTACTCCAATCATTCTCACTCCCAAGCTATTCAGCCATCTGGGAGCCGCTCAATTCTTAGCATAGAGTAGGCCATTGTCATTGATTTGTGGACTAATGACCAGTTGCCATTCTTGTTTCATCCCGGCCAAAGCTCCATTCACACACAGTCTCCTGGCTCCAGCTCATCAGTGACCAGGATTCCACTACTGCTTGAATAAACAGTTGTGTCAACAGTACTTGCAATGAGTGTCCTGTGCTCGCTTTTTAAAAAAATGCAGCATGTCTTTGTTTTAAGAACAGTGCCTTTCCCATCTCAGTCCACAACCAGTAATACAGAAAAGTAAAAAGATAAAATCTCTTCAGTAGTGGGAGATTCAGCGATATGGGTGATGGTTAGATTCTGTCTTGTTGAAGGTGTTTGTTAATAGCAATTATGTTAAACTGAATTAACGTTTCAAATCCAGTATGACTCATTTTTGAATCACATTCCCCCAGAGTGTTAGCTTAGTGCCGCTAATAAACTATTAATCTTTATGTATTGCAACCTTGGAAAGAAATGTGTGATCATCTCCTATTCAAGAGCTTAGCAGTTGTATCTGAAATAAACTTCAATGTAGAAGTTGTTTAATTCAGCTACTTGAAATAATTCAGATGATGTTTTGATATGTTTGATATTAATTTTAAACTTTGATAGGTGACAAGTCATTTCTAGCACTACCCAGTTTTCTAGATGAGTTGAGATTTAGTCATTTGTGCGTTCTTAAAGGGGATGATAATTCTCGAAGCAATTGTTATTTTTTTATTTCGCATTTTTATGCCTTTTGGGTTCATATTGATATTTTTATGTAGTGATAGGTTGTTTTTGTTTTAACTCTCCTTCCAATTCTAGGGTGAAATATTTTGAAAGATCAAAATATAGAGGCAACATCAGCTTGACTATCCTTTTTTGTTTTGCTTGGTGCTTTGGCTAGTAGTTTGGTTTGAACCCATTGCCTTCTCAGTCTCGTTATTCTGTTGAATGGTGTGTAATGTTAAAGTGAACTGGTGGACAGTCTCTGTTAACTTAAATAAACTATGCAATCTTGGCCCCAATGCTGAAAAAAGTTGACCCTTGATGGACAGGATGTGCAGCGGTTGAAGTGCCATTTAACTTTTATTGATGAACTTGTATGGTGCTCCTAGTTTTAAAATCTTTCCAAACAGTGATAACTTCGTACAGCTGTGTGTTTAGTTGGGCCTGTTGACCCATTGCCCCCTAGTTTTTTTTTAAAATTCTACATATAAAATTAACATTTTTGTCATAATAGCAGTATTCTAGTCAGTCTGTGGCTCTCCTTCTATAATTCCTGGTGAATACTTTTAAACACAGTCTTCACATCTTGACAGATCAGTTGGTAGTCTTTCAACTTGATCAAAAGAATTGCTAGGTTTTGACTATTGTTTCCTGAAATCTCCAGGTGGGAAGCATCAGTTTCTAAAATTTGGGATTATAAATCAATATTATTTTTTGCTTTACTTCAGCAGTTGCCACAGAAGAAGTAGTGACAGCAGACTCGGTGGATAGTGCAATTCAACAAGTTGTCAGCAGTGGAGGTCAGCAGGTGATTACCATTGTTACTGATGATGTTCAACTGAGCAACTTACAGGCAGCCAGTGATGGCATGAATCAACCAATCATCGTCACAATGCAAGATGGACAACAAGGTGAGTAAATCATGGATTGATTAAGGCTGCGCAGTCGCTCCGTAGTTAGCATTGCTGCCTTACAGGGCCAGGGACCTGGGTTCAGTTGCAGCCTTGGATGACTGTGTAGAGTTTGTATGTTTGCCCCACTTCCGCATAGTGCTCTGATTTCCTCCACAGTCCAAAGATATGGCGGTTAGGTAGATTGGAAATGGTAAATTGTCCCAAAGTATCTAGAATGTGCAGGCTAGGGAGATTAGCTATGGTAAACCACTCCCCCTCCCCAAGGAGTTGTGGGAGTGGATCTGGGTGGGATGTTCTTCAAAGGGTTGGTGCAGACTTAATGGGCTAAATGGTCTCCCCCACACTGTAGGGATTGTATGATAAGTACTAGTCTGAGCAAAAGCTGATTGTTTATTTTCCAGTATTCTTTCTTTGGTTATATGTACAAGGTAATATTAAATGCTGGACATTCCCAGATAGTTGAACAGGTGGAGCACAATCACTGTTACACACTGAATTTGAGAACTTGCAGTTCATTGTATGGCTACACTTACTGATTACCGAAAAATACACTCGAATGTTTCAGATAATTTTGTCAGAGATCACTCTGCACATCAAACACTTCAGTATACAAAGCATGTAAGGTTCAGTTCAGCTGAACGTACAACTATTTAAAACATAGGAAGTTAAGTGCTAATATTTTTGCACGCGGTTTCTGAAGTTTTCTTTCTCCCTTTGTAATCTTTTTCTGTGTTCTAGTTCTGACTGTTCCAGCAACTGACATTGCTGAAGAGACAGTGGTTACTGAGGAACCATTGATGAAGAGGCAGTATGTGGAGATAATTGAAAATCATGCAGACACCACAGAAATTGAGGTAAGAAAGAAGGTAGCTTTTTCACACTGAGGCATAATCTTGGATCGCGTCAGATCTGAGAAGCTGTTTCCTTTATTAATTATCTGAAGCACTCCAAAGCTAGTTCCTTTCTGCCATTATCCCATGGTGCCATGTTGGCTGGAATCCAACTGCTGTGCTGCATACATTGTTTCCTCTAATCATCATTTTCTCTATCAAGACTCATGTCATGCTACTTTTTGAGTACCTGCTGCCAGTAATGTTTTCCTCAGTTAAATACTGCCAATGTTGTCTTGCACGTCAATGTGTGAGATACTATATCAATATAAGCAATCTCTGGAAGTGTTTGTTATTTGTGGTGATACATTAAGACATGGAAAGAGAAGCAAATGTTGCACATCCAGGTCCCACCATTTCCTGAGATGTTCTGTCCCCTTTGCCCAAAGATCTGTCTGTTCACTTACAAGGACTCCTTGCAGAAACCCTAAAAGTGTCATCCTTGAATCAATGGACTGTTGACAACCTGGCAATTATTGCATACAGAGAGAGCACATTTCAGTGATGTTCCATGTATTTCTTCAGTTTTGAAAACCGGGTTTGGTAAAGGAAAGGGTCGTATCCACCAGCACCATAACTTCAGTTATGAAACAGTTCTCATAAACTTCCCTTCAGGTCTTTGAAACTGTTAATTGTGGGCAGGATTGTGAACAAAGGATCAATTTTTTTTTTTTTTTTTTTTTTTTTTTTTTTTTTTTTTTTTTTTTTTGTTGTTGTTGTTGTTGTTGTGTTCATCATATTTGACTGTGAATACTAAAACTCCTGGGGTGATCTTGTAGGATTGGTAAAATTGGAGCAGAACAAAACTGGCCCTATATTGTAGTTCTGTGGTCAGGTCAATTGCAGTGCAGTGTTTTGTTTAGGCCCCCAACAGTTACTAGTGTAATTGGGCTCCCAATGGGTAGATGAAGAGGTCCTTGGTTGTGATGAGGATTCCAGAGCCAGCATCAAACAGTTTTTGTAAAGCCTGCCTTGCTTCCAGTTTTGTCTGAAAGCAGATTTTTGAAATGGAGAATTACACTTCTGCTCCTAGCACCAGTAGCAGTTGAAAACAGCATCAGTTTTTTGGCATCCAGCTTAATGTAGAGCATTAGTGAGAGAAATCTGTCTCTTTTACCTGTTCTGTGAAAGTACTAAAACCTTCTCCATGTCAGCAACATGGGAGATCAGCAACAATGTAATTGTTCAAACCAATGAATTGTATCACCAGTGTGAGCCATAGCTTTAAAATTCAGCTCTTTGGTCTCTGCAAGGTGTCTGATAATCATTTCAAAACTGGAAATATTTTAAGAATTAGAATTATGCTGACAAACCTGGATACAAAATTTTACTGGGAATTGGAGTGAGAAGATGGTGTAGTGTAACATAATACTAGTAAACTAGTGTGAAGTAGTAGTATATAGGCCCAGGGTAATGTTCTTGGCTAGTTCTATCCTACCATAGCAGCTGATGGTATTTAAAGTCTAAAATAAATCCTGTTATACCTCACTGGGGTAATGTGCTGAGAAACAAGTCCTCCTGTTCCTGGAGTTATCACAAAAGTTAAAGATTTAAAAAACTACATACTATTCTCCAACTTACCTGATTTTTCTGATCTAGGTTGACAGAAACCATGGACCATCTTTCTCTACTTAACAAGAACTACTATTTATTACAAGTAAATAGACTCTAGCTACATATAAACAATTAGGAAGAGTTGACATATAGCTCTACTAGTTAAAACTCTTGTCCCCTTATAAAATTCCTCTTGTGTGAATGTATACACGTGTGTGTGTGTGTGTGTGTGTGTGCACACGCAGACAGTGGGAGGAAAGGAAAACTTTGGGATTATGGATGGAGGGAAAACTGGATGGGCAGCTCGGTGGTCTCTGTTCACATGATCTTCTGAGGTAGTTCTTATGTTGACCAGAATACTGCTTCATGGCCTTCCTTCTCCATCTGCACTCACTAGTTCGCAGGAGACAAAGGGTAGCTTGCTCACACTTAGAGAAAGGTCACCGTCTTATAATTATAAGTTCCAGTTTACAGCAACTGGTGAACCAAAAGTAAACTGTATTTCTTTGAACTTAAAGTAGGGTTTGCTGCAGAGAACAGATGCCCAGCTCCTGAACTGGTAGAGATCTGATCACTTCTCTGTATATTGCTCATAGCCCTAAGGTGTTTCGCTAGCTGAGAACCAATCACATAGTTGTTGAATGGCAGAAGGCCTTTATTATTAATAACTGGTCATTCATCCACAGACCAATCAGCTACTTGTTGCCAACATGAAAACTTCATTTGTACAGAACCCAGCTCAGTTCCAACTGGTCTACAAACTGCACTTTAATGACTGCTAGAACCAGCAGCTGTGTAAAACAGTGCTTTCAATGAGCGTCAGGTTACTTGTTTCAAAACATGCAGCAATCCACTGATGCTCATGGGGGTTAAAATTGTTGTTTTCTCATTTTAATCTATAATTAAAAGTACAGGGAAAATAAAAAGACATGGTCTTTACACCCTAGTCCAACACCGGCACCTCTACATTAGATCCCAAAATGATCTCTGAAATGGCCTGGTATGCCATGTGACTGTATCAAACAACTACAAGTTTTTTTTATTAAAGGCGGTACACCTGCACCACATGGATTGTGATAGTTCAAGAAAGCAACTCTCCACCACCTTCTCCAGGGCAGTTTGGATGGACAATAAATGCTGACCCAGCCAGCAGTGCTGATGTTCTGAAAAAGAGTAAATAAAAATTGGGGAATTGCCAGCAGTTCCAGACACAGTGTGAATTCCCCAGCTATCCACATCCACTGTCTTTGTCCCATTGACTATTGTGTAGATCTTAGCCTATATATTATTAATTATACTACTCCATGTCGTGGTGTATCTAAGAATTTTCCCTCTTGTACCTTTTTTGATTACTTTATTACTGGTTTTTGCTATTTTTGATAAGTCCTTCAAAAATGAGTTCATGTTTTTACGTGCATTCCTTCAGAAAAAGACATTAGTACAATTTCCAGTTCCACTGTGCAGCAATTGCTTCTAATTTTCTATCCTTGTGCAATTATCACTAAAGGAACAAAAATAAAACAAATCCTCCTCTTTCTCCTGCCATTTGTGAAAACAAAACACCCATGCTTCTGCCTGGTGGGTTCTCCAATCATGAACATCATTGATCTACATGGTTAATCTGAGGATGAAATTTTTCTTAAAATCTTCTCTTTTCCTCCTCTATAAATATTGACTTGGGAGTGCATTTGCATTAAGCCACTTTTAAGTTTCTGCACCATATTTGAATCCTGGAACAAGAGCTAGCTTGGCTGTGATACCCCAGCAGACATCATTGGTTGGTAATCGGGACTGGGAATCCTAATCAGAAGATGTAAACTGTCTGTCCTTTATTTGTTCTCTTTCACAGCATGGTAAAAAGGTGCAGCAGGTTTTGCCACTCATCATGTAATAAGAGTGTACATTTACATAAATTAGCTGTTATAGCTTTGATAGTGTACTATATGATAGCAGCAGTTGACTTTGTCTACCATCCACCTGTAGTATAAGTGAGCCCCAATCATAGGTGGGAAAAGCCCTGAATCTGAAACTTTCATGGAGGTCCTCTCATTTGTTCATAATCGGCATAATTCTGACCTGTCACCTGTGCCCCCAAAATATCTATTAACATTGACTGTGTGCCTTTAATGCTGCCACTATGAGGATTCACCAACCTGAAACCAACTTGATGTGCCAGACAAAGAAATATCTGCTTTCTGAATTGCTGAGGTGTCTTGGAAATTTAATATCTCACATGCTCCAAAGCCAAACACCATGTGAATGGTTCTGACTGAGGCTGGAGGAATGCACTGTCACTTTGGTCCCACTGCTCAATGGTCACAATATAACTGGAAATAGTATTTTTATTTTATCAAGATGATCAATGAAGTATGATACTTGTGTTTTAAACAATATCTGTCACCAAATAAACACAATTATTGGTTTATTATCAAAACAAAACTTGGCAAAACAAGCCCCTGGTCACTGATCCCTCCATTAAGGGGAAAAGTCTCCTCTTTTCTATCATAATTTTATACATCTAAATTATGTCTCCCCTCAGTCTTCTTTGCTGCAAAATCTCTGTATCCTGCTCACAACTCACCCTTGCACCTAGTTTTGCGTTATCTGCAAATTTTGAGATTCTTTGTATGTAAGAAAAGCATTTTGGCAAATGAGTTATTTTGAAGGCAAGTAGATGAAGCATAGTTTTGCAGAGGTCAGTACTCTGTCTGGCAGGTGTAGTCAGTTCACTAATGCATGGGTGCCTCTAACTTTTCGCATGCAGCTTGCTTAGGAAATCTTGATGTTTCTTTCAATCACCCTTTCAAAAGAACTCATTGGTTTCACCCTGAGCTCACCAGGGGGTTTTGTTTGCCAAGAAATCCCAATGATTGCTGTCTCCAACAACGAATTCAACCTCTTCCTTTGACATTCAATTGCATTACCACCGCTCACTCAATCTGGGAATCACCATTGACAGAAACCTAAATGAACTAATTACATTAGATAGAGATAGTAGGAACTGCCGATGCTGGAGAATCTGAGATAACAAGGATTATTATCAGAGATAATAATTATATTAAATATTGTGTCTACACTAACCTGCCTAAGACCGGGAGTTGTGCAGTAAGTAACTCGCCACTTCATTCCCCCAAAGCCTGTCCATAGAATGACTGGAATTCAGTGGGGCACAGAGATTTACATGTTTTAGTAAGTGACTGAACATTACTAAGGTACAGCAAGTAATCAACAAGGCTAATGGAATGTTATCCTTTACTATGGAATTGAACATGAAAGTAAGGATCAAAAACAGAAATAGCTGGAGAAGTTCAGCAAGTCTGGCAGCATCTGTGGAGAGAAAGAAGAGTTAACGTTTCAGTCCAGTGACTCCTCTTCAGAATTCACCTTGTTTCCACTGGAGTGTAGAAGACTGGGGTGGCCTGCTTGCAGTGTATACAATCCTGAATGGCCTTGACAAGGTGTATATGGATGTTTCCTCTTGTGGGTGAGTCCAAAATTAGGTGTTAGCCTTTCAGGACAGAAACGAAGGGAAATTTATCCTGAATTGTGTGTGCATTTGGAACATTCTGCCTCAAAAGATGTTTGAGTTTTTTTAAAAACATCAGTGGATTCATTTCCTAGGAATTCTGGACTTTCCAAAGAAATCTAACTTATTAGAGGAGGTAGATGGAAGCATGGAATTTGGAACACAAACACATTAGTCATATCGAATGGTGGAGTGGACTCAAAGCCGAATGATCTACACATTACCTAATATGTCGGTAGATGCAGATTCTATTGGAAGTATCAATAGGTGATTGGACGTGTATTTGAAGACAGAAGATTAACTTAAATGTCATGAGCACATTCAGTGAAAGACAATGTTACAGAGTTCATTTCCAGTGCTAGCATTGTCACAGCAGGCAGAATGGCTTCCTTCAAGGTTGTAATATTCTGATTGTAACAAACTGTATTTTCTCTTAGAATTTAAAGCTCAATTTTGTTTATCTTTGAATAGCTAGGAGACTGAATCAAATATTTATGATTTCATCCAATTTCTTTTGGGTGATAATCTTCAAATTAAACAATATAAAGCTGTCCCTTTGCATATAATGAAGTTCCATGCTAATTTTGCACAACATCCATTCCATATCATATTTCAAACTATCAGTATATTACAAATATAAAACATTCAGCCTGAAGCTTGCAACCGATTTAGATTGGTTTCCCTCCAGAATAGCTGCTTTCTGATGCAGGTCACCGTTTAAGAGCAGTGACCAGCAAAGTTTGAAGCTAAACATCGCTGCAATGCTCCCGACACTCGAACAACTGTGAGCATTTCCATAGGAGGTCAGCTAGTGTTTTGCTGTCTCTCCTTCACCTTGCCAACTTGGTGAGCTAAGGACATTGTCATTCAGCCTTGTTTAGTTCAAAGTTCTAGTTGAGCTGTTCTCAGCATGCATATGGACCTCAACCAAATACTGACAGTCTTTTTTCCCATTTGGGCCGCCAATCTTATAAGTTGGAAATTTTATTCGATATGACTAATATATTTGTGTTCCAAATTCCATGCTTCCATCTACCTCCTCAAAAGTTAGATTTCTTTGGAAATTCCAGAATTCATTTCTGTTGGAACAAGTAGAGTTCAGTAAATAGTGAATAGGTCAAGCATATCTGCCAGTATGGTCTGAGTCAAACGTCTTTGAGCTGATATGTAGACAGAATATATAGTACTATATATTACAATTAAGGCTAATATTAAAGTAATTGCATTTAGAATCTCTGTAGCAGGTTCCATCCACCAATGCTGTTGCTACAAGGAATGAAGTCAGTGCATGGCAGCTATCCTTGATATCATTAGATCACCCACAGCTGCTAGTGTAACTCCCAGTTTTAGGGATACCTCTCCTTGTTTTTGCTGTTACTCAGTCCATCTGTAACAGTGTGCAGGGAATGGAAACTGTAACAGAACAATTGACCATTTGATACTGAATATTCATCTTCCTTCCAAAAATAAGCTTCATACACTGCACAACTTTCCACTGGACCGTGCAGTTTTATTGGTTTGTATAGTTTAATTTAGATATCAAGTCAAAATGAGCTTCTGCTCTTTGCGAACAGTGGGTATTTATTCTGCACAGCTTAGTTTGTTTTTTTGGGGCTGGTTTATTTAGTGAAATGTAGTGACTATTAAACTGAAGATTCATGCCTACACACTAATACTTCAAACAGCATTGGACAGAGTAGATAGGGAAGCTGTTTTTGGAGTTTAAAATTGCTGTCTTCCACTGTTAAGGAAATTAGTTTTTCTTTTGCAAAGAAAGTTTCAAATCCACACAATTCCTGGTCTCTGGAACTACCTCCAGTTTTACTCCCTTTCCTAACATCCTTTCCTGAGTCACATTGCACCCAGTTCCACAGCTTGCGATTTGTTTTTTTTTAACCGTGAAACCAGCCACAAGCTGTGAATCTGTTTGCAAGTTATGGCAGTTATACTCAGGAGGAGGGGGATATTTCATTGTTCCGTGTGTCCCAGGAGGTGACACTGAACAAGAATCTTGTTGTTCTAGCTGACCACTTATCCAAGCAATCGAAAATATCTCCATAAAGCTGGGAATCAAAAGCAGCTTAATCATCTTGCCAGGGCAACTATCAGCTGGGCTGAAAAAGTTGACTTTGAAACCAGGGTATACTGTAGGTAAAACAATAAAAATAGTTTTTATCCAAGCTAAATTCTGATAACGCCTTTAAATAGAAATGTGTTCTTTTAATTTGAATGAGTTGGTTCACTTTTTTTTTTCTTTTGGTACTAGTCATTAATAATTTAGAAAAGAATCTTTCACAGCCTCCCCACGTTCCATTGTTAAGTAGTTCAATTGAATTATTTCTTTTATCTAAAAATAAAGAGGCACCTGATTAAATCAACTCTGAATTAATGAAAGGATCAAGAAATGGGTGCATACCCACACCACAGTCTTGTTCCAGTGACGCTTTTGTAAAAGCTAACTGAATATGTGACGTTAATTTGTGATTTTGTTGTTGTTTTAGGTTCACAGTGAGATGTTAAATACACAAACACTCCTGGTTAATCTAATGGAAAAGGAGCATGAATTAGAGCAAACACAGTGATGTACTTAGAAGAATGGAGGAAATTAATTGCCAAGATTTACCAAAAGAAGCAGAGCAAAGGAAGGCTAATAATAAAAAAAACTAGATCTATTTGTGTTAGTATTTCAAATTGCTGATGTATTCTGAAGTAAGTTGTGTGGGGAAAAAAGGTAGTATTATTGGGTAATTTAAAATGTATAATACTGATTTTCTGAACTGCCCCATCAATTTATACATGTGTAATAACACAAAAATTAATTATGTTAAAATATGAAGTGTCCTAGTCTCTAGGCTGTTCTACAATGCCATTTGTAAGTGGGGGAAAAAAAATCTTTTTATTTCTCTGGTAAAGACACAGTAACTTGAATTTTATTTTAATAAACACAGTATTGGCCCAGAATTCCCACTTTATTTGGGTGTTTACTTGTAAAGACTAACTTTAGTCACTGACTCTAAAAGAAAATGACATTTAGATTTTTTTTAAAGTCACACTCTCTGTATTTACTTTTTTTAAGATTAATTATTCTAATCAGCATAGCTCTGCTCATTTGTAGTTTTGGGACAAGAAGTAAGAAATATTCAAGATTTTGAATTCCATTCAGTTTCAAAGTGAAACTAATAAAACTATTATTTTTATTTTACTGTTTTTGTGTTTAGCTCTGAAATGCTGGGATCTTTTTCAATTTCACAGCAAGATGTTGAGTTATTTTGGTAAATAATGCTATCTTCTGAACTCTATAACTGACGAGGCATTTAATGGTCAGTAAACAATTTTTTTTTTGAATATACTGTGTGTGTAAATGGTGAGTAGAGATGCATCAGTGGAACTTAGAGAATTGGCACTTTACTACATTTTCTGATACTTCAAGGATATAGTCATACAGCACAAAAACAGACCCTTCAGTCCAATGAGTCCATGCTGAACATAATCCTAAACTGAACTAGTCCCACCTGCCTGCTCCTGGCCCATATCCCTGTAAACCTTTCCTATTCGTTTATCCATTCAAATGTGTCTTAAATGTTATAATTGTACCTGCATCAACCTCTTTGTCTGGCAGTTCATTCTGATGAAGGGTCTTGGCCCGAAACGTCAGCCTTCCTGCTCCTCTGATGCTGCTTGGCCTGCTGTGTTCATCCAGCTCTACACCTTGTTATCTCAGATTTTCCAGCATCTGCAGTTCCTACTATCTCTCATTCCACACATGACCATTCTTTGTGTAAAACGTTTGCCTCTTTTTGTTTTTAAATCTCTCTTCTCTCTCCTTTTTTTAAAAATGTGTCCCCTAGTCTTGAAATCCCCTATCCTAGGGAAAAAGCAACCACCATTAACTCTATCTAAACCTCTCATTTTATAAACTTCTATTGGGTCACCTCTCAACCTGCTACGCTCCAATGAAAAAAGTCCCAGCCCATCCAGCCTTTCCTTATGACTCAAATCTTGCATACCTGGCAACATCCTGGTGAATCTGTTCTGAACTCTCTCCAGCTTGATAATATCCTTCCTATAACTGGGCGACCAAAACTGGACGCAGTATTCCAGAAGGAGGCCTCACCAATGTCTTGTACAACCACAGCATGACTTCCCTACCCCTATACTCAAAAGACTGAGCATTAAAGGCAAGTGTGCCAAATGTCTTTTTAATCACCCTGTCTATATGTGATGTAAACTTCAAACAATTATGTACCTGCACCCCTAGGTCACTCTGTTCTACAACACTACCCAAGGCTCTACCATTAATTGTATAAGCTATACCTTTGTTTGTTGTCTTAAAATGTAATACCTCGCATTTATCCAGATTGAACTCCATTTGCCATTTTTCAGCCCGTTGGTCCATTTGATCAAGATCCCTTTGTAATCTTAGAAAACCTTCTGTTGAGGTAATATCTGTGTCAGGAAGGAGCTGATTTGCAGTTCCACACCCACTGAAATACATTCCCAGCTGGTGTTGACTGGTTTCCATTGTATTATTTACAAAGATATATGTTTCTGTTAGCAACATGTAGTCAATTTTTTGTTTTATTTTTGTTTTTGATATCCTTTACATATAAAGAATAAGATCTTTCCTTAATCTGAAGTGGGTAAATATTCACTACTAGAGCTTCTTTTTACTTATGCAGCCTTCATCAATCAACCCCTGTAAATAAGCCCTTCCTTCAGAATTTTTTCTGATTTCTTCTATTTTTGGAATATTAACCAGAATTTGCATTCCATCAATGAATCTTTAGAGTCTTGTTCATTTTCAACACTGAATTCCAAATTCTCATGCTAAGGTGTCCATTCTAGGTTCATGTTTTATAATTATAGATTGTAGATGTTATTTGTACAGGGAGATACTAAACGAGTATTTTGCATCAGTATTTACTGTGGAGAAGGGTATGGAAAATAGAGAACATAGGAAAATAGAGAACGTAGGAAAATAAATAGTGACCTCTTGAAAAATGTCCATATTACGGAAGAGTTGGTGCTGGATATCTTAACTGCGTAAAGGTGGATAAATCTCTGGGACCTGTTCAGGTGTGCCCCGGAACTCTTTCGGAAGCTAGGGAAGAGATTGCTGGGCCTTTTACTGAGATATCTGTATCATCAAAAGACACAGGTGAGGTGCCGGAAGACTGGAGGTTGGCTAACGTGATGCCACTATTTAAGAAAGGTGGTAAAGAAAAGCCAGGAAACTATAGACCAACGAACCTAACGTCAGTGGTGGGCAAGTCGCTGGATGGAATCCTGAGGGATGGGATTGACATGCATTTGGAAAGGCAATGACTGAAAAGGGATAGTCAACATGGCTTTGTGCATGGGAAATTGTTTCTTTTGAACTTGATTTTGAGTTTCTTGAAGTAACAAAGAGGATTGATGAGGGCAGAGCACTGGATGTGATCTATATGGACCTCAGTAAGGTGTTTGACAAGGTTCCTTATAGTAGACTGGTTAGCAAGGTTAGATCACATGGAATACAGGGAGAACTAGCTATTTTGATACAAAACTGGCTCAAAGGCAGAGGATGGTGGTAGAGGAGATAGTAGGAACTGCAGATGCTGGAAAATCTGAGACAACAAGGTGCAGAGCTGGATGAACGCAGCAGGCCAAGCAGCATCATAGGGGGTTGCTTTTCAGACTGGAGGCCTGTGACCAGCGGTGTGCCACAAGTGCTGGGTCCACTGCTTTTTGTCATTTATATAAATGATTTGGATGTGAACATAGGAGGTATGGTTAGTAAGTTTGCAAATGACACCAAAATTGGAGGTGTAGTGGACAGCTAAGAAAAACGGGATCTTGATCAGGTGGACCAATGGGCTGAGGAGTGGCAAATGGAGTTTAATTTAAATAAAATGAGGTGCTGCATTTTGGAAAAGCAAACCAGGGCAGGACTTATACTCTTAATGGTCAGGTCCTGGGGAGTGTTGCTGAACAAAAACCTTTTGGAGTGCAGGTTCATAGTTTCTTGAAAGTAGAGTCCCAGATAGATAGGGCAGTGAAGGTGACATTTAGTATACAAAAACAAAGTTGCTGGAAAAGCTCAGCAGGTCTGGCAGCATATGTGGAGGAGAAAACAGTTAACGTTTTGGGTCTGGTGACCCTTCCTCAGAACTGTTCTGAGGATTTAGTATGTTTGTCTTTGTTGGTTAGCGTATTGAGGTATAGGAGTTGGGAGGTCATGTTGCGGCTGTATGGGATTTTTTTTGGAATACTGCATGCAATTCTGGTCTCCCTGCTATAGGAAGGATGTGGTGAAACTTGAAAGGGTTCATAAAAGATTTACAAGAATGTTGCCAGGATTGGAGGATTTGAGCTACAAGGAACGGCTGAATAGACTAGGGTTATTTCCCTGGAGTGTTGAAGGCTGAGGTTGACCTTTTTATAGAGGTTTATAAAATCATGAGGAGCATGGATAGGGTAAATAGTCAGTCTTTTCCCTGGGATGTGGGGAGTCCAAAACTAGGGGGCATAGGTTTAATGTGAGAGGGGAAAGACTTGAAAAGGACCTGAGAGGTAATGTTTTCATACAGAGGGTGGTGCGTGTATGGAATGAGCCGCCAGAGGATGTGGTGGAGGCTGGTACAATTAGAACACTTAAAAGGCACCTGGATGGGCATATGAATAGGAGGGGTTTGGAGGGATATAGGCCAAATGCTGGCAAATGGGACTAGATTTATCTAGGATATCTGGTTGGCATGGATGAGTTGGCCTGAAGGGTCTGTTTCTGTGTTGTACATCTCTCTAACTCTCTATGTGGACAAAATTTAGGATCAAGTAGCTTTTTAAAAAAAAGATTTTAAACAAATTCTAAACATCATTTGTCTTGACTGCTCGAATTGAGCACAATTTTATTTGATTATTATTGTTGCTAGTTGGTTGGGAATTCCTTCCCTAGAATCTGTCTCTTTGAGAATGCCTTCAGTTAAGATTTTATTCATGTGCTGAACTAATATCTAATGAGTGTGATATTGCTTTATCTTTTTTGTAAATGGAAAGAGATAGTTGTGTGATTGTGTAATCACAGTAATGTATGATTATTTGACAATGCAGAAGTAGTACCTTTTAGAGTCAGAGTCCAACAGCATGGAGACAGGTCCTTTGGCCCAAACTGGCCCCTGCCAACCTAACCGTCCATCCACACTAACCCCATTTCCCTGTACTTGGCCCATATCCTTCTAAACCTTTCCCATCCATGTCATTGTCCAAATGCCTTTTAAATGTTGTTAATGTAGCCACCTGACACACTTCTGCTGGTAGCTCATTCCATATGCATACCACCCTCTGTGTGCTTTTTTTTAAAAAAAAAAAAAAAAAAAA